>NC_064637.1:29820358-30042719 GCF_023864275.1 Schistocerca cancellata | reverse complement strand
GGGGGGGGGGGGGGCGGGCAGCTGCCCTTCCCCTGCCCCTCGCTGGGTACGCCCATGGCTGTCTGTGTGCCAGACTGAAACGTATAAAATACGTTGTCGTGGACGCGCGTGCTACAAAGGAGAATACAACTACTCTATTCAGTCCAGTCGACTGGCGAAAGAAACGAACTGACAGCGTGCCTCGTACGTCAGGAAGGTAGGCCTGAACTCACTTGCTCAACTCATCAAACAAACTGCGTTTCTACACCTGTTAACTCGTAATTGGGTGTTTAGGTACAGACGAGAATGCATGTTTTACTGGAATACACTATTATGTGGTCTTCTTGTATATTTTTATTGTATATATATTGTATATTATTCAACGATTGGAAGCCTATCGCCCTACTAATAATTTGTTATGGCTGTAGTGGGGACAAAATTAAAATCTTGCAAAAATGATTATCTGTTGCATGAGGCACAACATCTCCTATGAAATGAGAACTGTTAAGCAGAAGAGACTAAATGCCATAATCAAGCCGTTATACCATATACATCGAGCATAAATCTTTAGTTAAAACTGAACAAAGCTCCAGGCCGGAGTTCCCGTCGGATTCTATACTGTATTTGCAGGCTAGTTAGACCCTCTGCTAACTACAATCTGTCGTAGATCCCTTGAACAAAAAACCGTGCCCAGTTCTTGGAAAAAGGCACAGGTCACACCCGGCTACAAGGAGGGTAGTAGAAGTGATTTGTTGTAGAATTTTAGAACATGTTCTGAGATCAAACATAATGATGTTCCTCGAACACAATGACCTCAATGACAACCGGCATGGGTTTCGAAAACATCGATCATGTCAAACAACTCACACTTTTCTCACATGAAATACTGAAAGCTTTGGAACAAGACAACCAAGTAGATGGAGTATTTCTTGATTTCCGAAAAGTATTTAACTCAGCATTTGACTCGTATGGGGTATAAAATGAAATTTGGATTGAGGACTTTTTGGTAGGGAGGGCACAGCATGTTATCTTGGATACTGTGTCACCGTCAGGTGTAGAAGTAATTTCGGGTGCACCCCAGAGAAGTATGTCGGGGCCCATGTTGTATATTTATGACCTAACAGGCAATATTAATATTATGCAGATGCTGCAGTTATCTGTAATGAAGTACTGCCAGAAAGAAGCTGCATACATATTCAGTCGGATCTTGATAAGATTTCAACGTGGTGCAGAGATTGACAACTTACTCTTAATGTTCATAAATGTTAAATTTTGCACTTCACAATATGAAAAAACGTAGTATTCTACGACTATAATATGAGTGAGTCACTATTGGAATCGATCAACTCATACAAATACCTAGGTGTAACACAATGTAGATATCTGAAATGGAATGATCACATAGGCCCAGTCGTAGGTAAAACAGGTGGTTGACGTCGGGTTATTGGTAGACAAACGGGGGAGTCCAATCAGTCTACACAGGAGATTGCTTACAAATCACTTATGCGACTGGTTCTAGAATATTACTCAAATGTGTAGGACTCGTACCAGATATGATCAACAGCGAATATTGAACGTATACAAAGGAGGGCAGCACGAATGGTCACAGGTTTGTTTAATTCACAGGTTTCTTTAATCCGAGGGAGAGTGTCACAGAGATACTGAAGGAACTGAACTGGCAGTCTCTTGTAGACAGGCGTAAACTATCCCGAGAAAGCCCATCAAGAACTGGCTTTAAATGATTACTCCGGGGATATGGGTTCTACAACCCCCTACGTATCGCACACATAGGAATCATGTGGATGACATTAGAATAATTACTGCACACGCGCACACACGCGCACACACGCACACACACGCACACACACACACACACACACACACACACACACACACACACACACACAGGAATTCAAAAATCATTCTTCCCCCGTTCCATACGTGAATGGAACAGAAAGAAACCCTAATAACTCGTACAATGGGATGTACCGTCTGCCAGGCACCTCACGGTAGATTGTAGAGTACAGATGTAGATGTAGAATAAACCGAGCGTCAATTAAATTATTAATCTTTGTTGTGACAAATATTTGATTGCTTTCTCCTCTGCTCTCGCAGCAATTTAAGCTGTGCTGTTACGCATACTGCAAAGTTGCGTATATCGTTCTGGTACAAGTAACCAGTAGGACTCTGTAAAATCAGGTCCCAGTTGTCGTTAGTACGCGAGTGCCCAGCTACGAGTTAACAGGTGTAGAACCGCATTTTGCCTGCTGACGTGTGCGTCGCGACCTGTCGTAGGTTTCGCCAGAGGACAGCAGGTCGGTTGGGTGACATGGTGGTGTTTACAAAACCTAACGTCGAAGTTTCGCTAAGTCCCAACCAACCACAAACTTTGTCGCATGTCCTGTGTTGACGAGTTCACGTGCCCTGATAACAGGTTCTGTAGCAGGCAGTGACGCCCGGGCATTCGTGCGCGCGTTGTTATGAACTGTAAACTTGCACCAACCGATATTTAGCAAGTCTGTTTTGGAAGCGCTGTGTGGTTGATATGTGAGAATGGTTTCAGAAAACATCGTAGCAGATCTTTTGAATCGTTTTCTCGGAGACTATGTCGAACATTTGGACCAATCTCAGTTGCAAATCGGAATATTTGGAGGTGAGCATATTGGGTGCGTCGTAGTTCTGTTGCGTACCGATATTGTAAATAATTTCCATAAGGTACGGCATGTACTTTCTTTTATGTATTGTAATCCCCTACATGTTATTCAATAGTCTGTTAGGTGACGTCGTCCTGCAAGATTTAATTTTAAAACAAAGTGCACTCAATGAGTTAAATTTGCCGGTGAAAACTGTGTAAGTTACCTCTTCCAAGTTTTTAAGTAATATTAGTTCTGGCTGTGGTTTATGTTTTATAGAAGCAGCCTTCAGAGGTTCCTACTAACAGCTTTTGTCGAGTTAACTTCAGTCGTTCCACATTCCTTCAGGTGGAATTTGTAGAAACGAGATATTTTTGAATGCTTGAATGAATGACCAGTAAAGTTAGTAGTTGTGGAGGAACGCCCCCCCCCCCCCTCCCTCCTCAACTCTACTATATATTGCATGCACCAAGTCCAGTAACAGAACTCAAAAAATCCAATATTTGAGAAAGTCGACTTACACACTAAAAAACTTATATTGAAATTATTTAAGCTTTCTTTAAGTTTAAAGTAAGCTTTGTTGGCAATAAATTCCATTATATTTTTTGTGTATGTTTGGCACTTCACACACATTTTTCAGTGACAAACTAAAAAATGGCGCTTTTCGACCTGGTTAACTTTAGTGTGGGTGTGCTATATATATGGTACAGAGGGGAAAGTGCAAAAAACCAGACTCACAATTTTTTTATTTAAATAAATTAACTTTTAAAGGCATAGGATACTTAGTTTATAATACTATGCACCGTTTATGTTTTACTCTTAAAAAAATTATTAAAATTTATTAAAAAATATATTTTCAAATACGTGAGAGTTCTGAAAATAACTGACAAAATTGGAGCCTCCAAAAAATAATCATAGTAGTACCAAATAAAATGTGAAATTGCTATCAAATAAGAGCGTACACAATCTAGTTTCAGATTAAGTGTAATATAGCACCAATCAGAAGATTGTAGAATTTCTGTCACGTTTGCTGAAAACAAGAGCCCTGTAGTAGACATTCCTACAGGCTTTCTTTCTGAATATGGGTCGACAGAAGCGTCCGATCCCGCGCGTCGGCTTTGACCCGTGACGTAAGGGTGTTGCGGTGTGTGACGTCATGACGGCGTGGAGTTTGGTTTGTGCGTGTAGCGCGTTTCTAGATGTCGTCGTGTTGTGCCCTCTGGTGGTATGTTCAGGTTAACGATTTTGTGGTTTTGTGTGAAGGTTAATTTAGTGTTGTTCGCTGTACGTTGTGTGGTAATTTTAGTAAAATTAATCGGTTGTTGTTTTTGTTCAGGAATGGATATGACGGATAAAATTAACAGTGCACGTCTGAGGGATATGATGGGGAACACTCTTTTGGAACTGATCAAGTTTTTGCAGCTTTTCGGTTTGATTGCCGAGATTGTGAAATGCTCTATTCGTGGCGAAGAAATGAATTTGGCTAAAGTTCCGGCGTCTCCGACCAGGGACAGTTATATGTGGCGCTGTCGAAAAGACGACATTTCTTCCCATACGGTGCGGTTCCTGGTTCGAGAAGTTGAGGTTGGGCATGCGCGAGATTGTACTGGTGACTTGTTATTTTTGTTATAGATCCCCACAAAGTTTTTGCGCGCATGAGACTGGTGTGAGTGAGAGGAGTGTGCTTGATTGGTTTTCTTTTTGCCGTGAAGTGTGTTCAGAGTTCATTAGGTATAGGGGTAAGTACAGGTGTGTGTGAGTGCCTGTGTGCGATTGTGGTGGCCAACCTAGTTTGTAGCACCGGAACTTTTTTGAGGTAAGTTTTGTTTTTTGTTTTTAGTGTATGTGTTGTGTGTTGGGGTCGAGGGAAGTGTTTTATTGAAATGTGTGGCTGTGAATGTTGGTATTGGTATCGGGAGATGTTTTTGAGCTATATAGGTCAAGGGAAGTGTCCGATTCCAGATAATATTGTTTAGTGGTATTTGGGGGGGGGGGGTTTGTAATGTCGTTTTTTTTTGCGGCGTTGTTCTTTTGCGACGTTGGTTCTTTTGCGACGTTGGTTCTTTTGCGACGTTGGTTCTTTTGCGACGTTGGTTCTTTTGCGACGTTGGTTTTTTTGCGACGTTGGTTTTTTGCGACGTTGGTTTTTTGCGACGTTGGTTTTTTGCGACGTTGGTTTTTGCTACGTTGGTTTTTTGCGACGTTGTTTTTTTGCGACATTGGGTTTTTGCGACGTTGGTTTTTTGCGACGTTGGTTTTTTGCGACGTTGGTTTTTTGCGACGTTGGTTTTTTGCGACGTTGGTTTTTTGCGACGTTGGTTTTTTGCGACGTTGGTTTTTTGCGACGTTGGTTTTTTGCGGCGTTGGTTTTTTGCGACGTTGGTTTTTTGCGGCGTTGGTTTTTTGCGACGTTGGTTTTTTGCGACGTTGTTTTTTGCGACGTTGTTTTTTTTTGCGACGTTGTTCGTGGTTTTGTATGGGGGTGGGTTTCTAAATTAGTTTATGTTTAGTTAGTCCCCACCCAAAAACCCCATTTCCGCGCTTGTCCAGTTAGTGTCATTAGGCTTTTTGTGGAACGTGTGTGTGTGTGTGTGTGTGTGTGTGTGTGTGTGTGTGTGTGTGTGTGTGTGTGTGTGTGTGTGTTTTTCGATGCATTTTCGTCTTCATAATGTCATAACGATTTTATATACGCCATATTGGAATCATGGTTTATGGTAGTTTCCGCCATATTTGTGACGTCTTGGGTCAAAGAAGACGGGCGGGATCGTACGCTTCCGTATTTCCGAAACTTCCATAGCAAGGCAATACTAAATCAGCTCATCAAATTTTTACCCAAAATTGTAAGTCAACATGTTGTTGCTGCTTCCTCGGTTGTACTGTTTTTCATATTGGACAACTGTGTACTGAACATTTTCAAACTCATCTTTTTGTGTACTGTAGCTTGTCATTTTAGAAAGACCACGTTCTTTGATCTTCCTTCCCCACTATTATCTTAGAATTCCGAGAGAATAACTGTGTGTGTACTAGTAAAGGGAGACTTTAAACGAAACAGTAACAGGTCTGCTTTAGGCAACTGAAGAGAGTCCGGTTTACACAACTACAACCTGTGTTTTGTTAACCAAATAAATTAACCAAACATCTAAAGGGATTGATGATAAACATTAACTTGAATCTTACTATGTAAGAATACAAAAATAAGTTGAAGGGTTTATCTGCCAATATCTTGGGAAAATAATGAAAAATGTAATGCAGTGCAAAATCTTTTCACATAGTAATTACGTACATTAATTGCCAGCAGGAATTAATTTATATAAATGAGGCAAGAAGAAAATTTGAGGTGGACTGCAGTTCAAAGTCCGCAGTTCGAAGTCCGCAGTTCGAAGTCCGAAGTCCGCAGTTCGAAGTCCGAAGTCCGCAGTTCGAAGTCCGAAGTCCGCAGTTCGAAGTCCGAAGTCCGCAGTTCGAAGTCCGAAGTCCGCAGTTCGAAGTCCGAAGTCCGCAGTTCGAAGTCCGAAGTCCGCAGTTCGAAGTCCGAAGTCCGCAGTTCGAAGTTCGAAGTCCGCAGTTCGAAGTTCGAAGTCCGCAGTTCGAAGTTCGAAGTCCGCAGTTCGAAGTCCGCAGTTCGAAGTTCGAAGTCCGCAGTTCGAAGTTCGAAGTCCGCAGTTCGAAGTTCGAAGTCCGCAGTTCGAAGTTCGAAGTCCGCAGTTCGAAGCTCGAAGTCCGCAGTTCGAAGTCCGCAGTTCGAAGTCCGCAGTTCGAAGTCCGCAGTTCGAAGTCCGCAGTTCAAAGTCCGCAGTCCGCAGTTCAAAGTCCGCAGTCCGCAGTTCAAAGTCCGCAGTCCGCAGTTCAAAGTCCGCAGTCCGCAGTTAAAAGTCCGCAGTCCGCAGTTCAAAGTCCGCAGTCCGCAGTTCAAAGTCCGCAGTCCGCAGTTCAAAGTCCGCAGTCCGCAGTTCAAAGTCCGCAGTCCGCAGTTCAAAGTCCGCAGTCCGCAGTTCAAAGTCCGCAGTCCGCAGTTCAAAGTCCGCAGTCCGCAGTTCAAAGTCCGCAGTCCGCAGTTCAAAGTCCGCAGTCCGAAGCTCAAAGTCCGCAGTCCGAAGCTCAAAGTCCGCAGTCCGAAGCTCAAAGTCCGCAGTCCGAAGCTCAAAGTCCGCAGTCCGAAGCTCAAAGTCCGCAGTCCGAAGCTCAAAGTCCGCAGTCCGAAGCTCAAAGTCCGCAGTCCGAAGCTCAAAGTCCGCAGTCCGAAGCTCAAAGTCCGCAGTCCGAAGCTCAAAGTCCGCAGTCCGAAGCTCAAAGTCCGCAGTCCGAAGCTCAAAGTCCGCAGTCCGAAGCTCAAAGTCCGCAGTCCGAAGCTCAAAGTCCGCAGTCCGAAGCTCAAAGTCCGCAGTCCGAAGCTCAAAGTCCGCAGTCCGAAGCTCAAAGTCCGCAGTCCGAAGCTCAAAGTCCGCAGTCCGAAGCTCAAAGTCCGCAGTCCGAAGCTCAAAGTCCGCAGTCCGAAGCTCAAAGTCCGCAGTCCGAAGCTCAAAGTCCGCAGTCCGAAGCTCAAAGTCCGCAGTCCGAAGCTCAAAGTCCGCAGTCCGAAGCTCAAAGTCCGCAGTCCGAAGCTCAAAGTCCGCAGTCCGAAGCTCAAAGTCCGCAGTCCGAAGCTCAAAGTCCGCAGTTCGAAGTCCGCAGTTCGAAGTCCGCAGTTCGAAGTCCGCAGTTCGAAGTCCGCAGTTCGAAGTCCGCAGTTCGAAGTCCGCAGTTCGAAGTCCGCAGTTCGAAGTCCGCAGTTCGAAGTCCGCAGTTCGAAGTCCGCAGTTCGAAGTCCGCAGTTCGAAGTCCGCAGTTCGAAGTCCGCAGTTCGAAGTCCGCAGTTCGAAGTCCGCAGTTCGAAGTCCGCAGTTCGAAGTCCGCAGTTCGAAGTCCGCAGTTCGAAGTCCGCAGTTCGAAGTCCGCAGTTCGAAGTCCGCAGTTCGAAGTCCGCAGTTCGAAGTCCGCAGTTCGAAGTCCGCAGTTCGAAGTCCGCAGTTCGAAGTCCGCAGTTCGAAGTCCGCAGTTGGAAGTCCGCAGTTCGAAGTCCGCAGTTCGAAGTCCGCAGTTCGAAGTCCGCAGTTCGAAGTCCGCAGTTCGAAGTCCGCAGTTCGAAGTCCGCAGTTCGAAGTCCGCAGTTCGAAGTCCGCAGTTCGAAGTCCGCAGTTCGAAGTCCGCAGTTCGAAGTCCGCAGTTCGAAGTCCGCAGTTCGAAGTCCGCAGTTCGAAGTCCGCAGTTCGAAGTCCGCAGTTCGAAGTCCGCAGTTCGAAGTCCGCAGTTCGAAGTCCGCAGTTCGAAGTCCGCAGTTCGAAGTCCGCAGTTCGAAGTCCGCAGTTCGAAGTCCGCAGTTCGAAGTCCGCAGTTCGAAGTCCGCAGTTCGAAGTCCGCAGTTCGAAGTCCGCAGTTCGAAGTCCGCAGTTCGAAGTCCGCAGTTCGAAGTCCGCAGTTCGAAGTCCGCAGTTCGAAGTCCGCAGTTCGAAGTCCGCAGTTCGAAGTCCGCAGTTCGAAGTCCGCAGTTCGAAGTCCGCAGTTCGAAGTCCGCAGTTCGAAGTCCGCAGTTCGAAGTCCGCAGTTCGAAGTCCGCAGTTCGAAGTCCGCAGTTCGAAGTCCGCAGTTCGAAGTCCGCAGTTCGAAGTCCGCAGTTCGAAGTCCGCAGTTCGAAGTCCGCAGTTCGAAGTCCGCAGTTCGAAGTCCGAAGTTCGAAGTCCGAAGTTCGAAGTCCGAAGTTCGAAGTCCGAAGTTCGAAGTCCGAAGTCCGCAGTCCGAAGTCCGCAGTCCGCAGTGTACTAGGCAGATGCGCTGACCACTATGCTGGCCTCTACAACTAATAAGCTAGGGCACTGCATCAGTGTGTTGTATAAGTTGAGAATTTGTGCCTAACAAGAAGTGATCTATGGTAGTCTATGTGGGTGTGATGGCAACTGCCTAGTAAGCTGGAGGTCTGGGTTCGAATCTGTCTGGCACATGTTTTCAACTTGCTCCATTGATATAAGTCAATGTCCATTGACAGCTAACGTCTTTAATTCCTTTGTGTCTTGATTCATAGTGGCTGCAGGATCAAAATGTCTTTTGGACATCTGTAAAATCTTTGTTGCCAAAACATGTAATGGTGAAAGTGGGCAACTTGTGTGCTCCATTAAATGGTGGTAGAAGCAGAAGTTACTATCAACACTTAATTCCGCCAGAGTGCATGAGAATACATGAATACATATCTAGGAGACCAAGGGTTCCACTTAAACAGATGGGGGGGGGGGAGGCATTTTTGATGACTTTACTCTCTTTTGGATGAAAATCCCCATCGGAGATGTGTCCATTACCTGTTACAAATTTTCTGAATTTGCCTTGTAGTTTTTGATTCTATAATGAAAAGTGAGTTTACCATGGCAGAGAGCATTAATATACAGTGTGAACATAAACATTAGCCTACACGACAGGTTGGTTTTTATCAGAATCTTAGAAATTCATGTTCATCGACCTCATCAACTGGCAACAAAATTATCACCATTCAACCCAACCTAGACCTTGCGTTACATTGTGTATCAGTCTGTCACCCCAAGCAATATTTCAGGGGCAGTCCAGTATCACACTCTGACCAAATGTCTTCGTCAAAATGTTAAATCAATTGTCTGTGTCTTCCTAAATTCCTCTATATGATAGTAGTGTTCTTAATATGACACTTTTTCATACATCTACATTTATTTATTAATTTATTGGAATTGTCATCCATTCCAGTCATGTAATGGCATAAAACAGACAAACAGACTGTAAGATGTTGTTTGTTTGTGGTGGTTGTTGTCCAGACTGATACTACTCAGCTCTATCCTTTGCAAGTCTTCATCTCTGCATTACTACTACTGCTGTATCCATTTGAGTCTGCCTAGTGTTGCTAAGAATTGGTCTCCTTGTACAACTGTTTAACCTCTACCCTTGCTTTCAGTACCAAACTTAATATTCCTTGACACCTCAGGGCATCCCTTGGCAATCTGACATGTCTTCTAATCAAGTTGTGCCACAAAACTTTTGTCCCCAATTCAACACAGTACTTCATTAGTTACTCAGCCTACTTATGAAGCCTTCATAATTCTTTTCTAAACCACATTTAAAAAGCCTATTCTCCTATTGTCTGCCCTGACAGTCATTCATGTTTCACTTCCGTATGAGGCTATACTCCAGACAAATATAGAACATTGACAATGAGTGTATATCTCTTAATGTCATTGTTGTGTATTCAGAAATAATGTGGAACAGCCATACAGAACACACATATGACAAATTGTCATGTATTAATTATCTGTTGAGTAAACTGCGCATCTTTTTGAAAAGCCTGCCAAGTTCCTGTTATGCTTCTTTCCCCACTGTCATCAAGGTGGGATACATCTGGAGTATCCATAACTAAAATATCTTTCATCTCTTACTTTAAATAATTATGTACACAGATAGCCCCATATCTCTTAATATACATACATACATACATACATACATATCCAGTGGTCACAGGCCCTGCAGACTATGTGCTGCTCCCACAAACTGCACCCATTCGTTTGTTCTGTGCTCAGTTATTGCACGTGTCTTCAGTCCCTAGGACTGCCAGGCTATTAACCAGGTTGTCCATCCAGCACGGCCTTGGTTGTCTCAAGTACCCTACATTGCCTGCCCACTGGATTATTCTGCTCTTCACCTTCTGTAGGATTGTTCGTTGTTGCTTGAAGAGATAGATTTGTCATTCATCATTCTTCTCCATTTTCCTTTATCTAACATCAGTCTCCATATCTTCCTCATTACTCTTATTTCAAATATTAGTAGTGTCTCCTTTTCCCATTTAGTTGTGCTCCATGTTTCTGAACCGTACACAGCTGCTGGGTCTATCACTTTTACATATTCTCATCTTAGTATTTGCTGATATTGACTTTGAGCTTAATACCTCCCTTAGGGAGTACATGCATTACATTCCCACTGTTTAGCTTTCTTTTATGTTCAGTTCTGTGCTGTTGTTGTTGGCAGACAAAGATCACAAATCAGGATTCATCTGACCAGGCCACAGTTTTCCTGTTGCCTAGGTTTTAACTGATAGGCTCACAAGCCCAGCAGAGACTTTGCAGGCACTGTGTTGCTGTTAGTAAAGGCACTCACATCAGTTGTCTGCTACCATAGCTAATAAATACCAAATTCTGCTGCACTATCGTAATGGGTATGTTCATCATACAACCCAGATTGATTTCTGGGGTTATTCCATGCAGTAATGCTTGTCTGTTAGCACTGACAACTGTAT
Organism: Schistocerca cancellata; assembly: GCF_023864275.1. Classification (NCBI taxonomy): domain Eukaryota; kingdom Metazoa; phylum Arthropoda; class Insecta; order Orthoptera; family Acrididae; genus Schistocerca; species Schistocerca cancellata. The sequence continues at coordinate 30,031,829 of NC_064637.1, read as the reverse complement.
ACAAATGCCACTGGTCTGTCATTAAGTGAAGGCCATCAGCCACTGCATTTTCTTTGGTGAATCGTAATGCCTGAATTTGATATTCTCAGCAAACTCTTGACACTGTGGGTCTCAGAATATTCAATTCCCATACTATTTCCGAAATGGAGTGCCCATGCATCAAGCTCCAACTACTATTCCTCATTCAAAGCCTGTTAATTCCCATCCTGTGGCCATAATCACATTATAAACCTTTTCACATGAGTACAAATGATGGCTCTGCTAATGTACTACCTTGTGTACATGATACTACCACTATCTGTATATTTGCATACAGCTACCCCATGACTTTTATCACCTCAGCATATAAAGCTGCATTTTTAATGTAAAGAAAAATTCTAACAGTTACAGCGATAAGGAGTCCATTCATAATAATAATAATAATACTCATTGAACATTACACATGCCTGCAACTTGACTTAAAAAAACACAACTGGCAGGCACAAACACAGGAGAATAAAGCTTTTTAACATGTTACCTGTGCAGGCACATGCTGCATCTCCTAAATGTTTTAAAAATATGTATCCAAAAATGGTCAGAAGAAAAGGCTTTTACAATCTTAAGGAATTTTGAAGTAGCTGAATAATATATTCAAGACCAGGATAATACTGGGTGACAAGTGGTGTGCTCTAAGGTTTATTTTTGGGAGGAATCAGTAGTACCAGGATTGGATGTGATGGTCCAGAAAATCTATTTTTGAACTAGACTGTTGGGGTAATAAAGTTCAGTTAAGGCTGAGATGAGAATGTTCTATTGTTGTAAAGAGTCTGCATCCAAACAAATACATTTGCCTCAAATTCCAAGCCTGTATGGGAGCAAACATTTGACACTGAAAGGATGGCAACCGTCAAAATGTAAGTACTGTAGTTCGTTAGTAGGTTTAATGTGGACAGAAGTGTGTAACTCATCTTCAGTGAGAATTAGATCAACATCAAGAAAAGTGACATGGGACTCAGGGTAGGACTATGTGAAATTTAATTGGGAGAAGGTATTTAGTGTGTCCAGAAATTTTAACAGGTCAGCCTCACCATGAGTCCATATGGCAATGACGTGATGAATGTATCAAAACCAAACCAGGGGCTTAAGGATCCCAGGAACCCCCCGAAGACCCATGATTTCCCATAATCATACCCTGAAATGAGATCCATTCTGTCTGGGAATTTGCCCACCACACATGGAATCGCTTTTTGTTGCCCTCCCAATTTCCGCAACATTCCTGTCAGACACTATGCTCCTTCCGCACCCTTCTCCCTACCCTACGGCTCCTATCCATGTGACTGTCACCACTACACAACTTGCCCTATACACCCTCCTACCACCACCAATTCCAGCCCTGTAACTGGCAAAACATGAACCATCAAAGGGAGAGCCACCTATGAAATGACACATGTCATATACCAGTCGCTATGTAAACACTGTTTTGCCTTTTACATCAGCATAAGTACCAACCAGTTCTTAATCAGCGTGAAGGGACATAGGTAGAGGGTGTATACCAGCAGCATGCAATATCCTGTAGCAGAGCATGCTCTAAAAGACAGCCATTATCTCGGTGACTGTTTCATCACAGGTGTCATCTGGATTCTTATCCCAGACTCCAGTTTATCGGAACTCCACAGGTGAGAACTGGTGCAACAACATGTCTCTGGTTTTTGCCAACTACCTGGTCTTAATTTATGTTAATTGCTTCTATTTCAGCATTTCTTCACAGTATCTACTCCTTTGTTAACTCCATTTTAGTTATGTACAACTCTCATTTTCTGGCATGTCTATTTTTCCCATCCCCGGCTCACCTCTGTTACATACAATGACAGTTTTTACTCTTAATAACTCATACACAATCTTTCAGTAGTAATCTCCCATCCTATAAGTCTCCCCTGACCTGGTGTTCTGGGGGACTTTCCTGGACAAGTACCCCTTTTCCTAAACCTCTCCAGTCTTTTTCCTTCACCCCTCTTCCTTCCCCTTCAACTCTTCTGCCAGGAGGAGGAGCCACTGACTCCGAAAGTTAAACCTTTGCAAATGCACGCGGATTTTTTTGTTTATATATTTACATTACATAGTCAATAATTGATTGTTTTGTTGTTAAATTTCATTGTGTGATGCACTAGTGTGTATAATGAGTTGCCTTTGCTATCTTTCCAGAAGTTGTCCACAAATAGAGGTTTTAAATTCTCTTACACAGTGTTTACTTGCTGCAGTTGTGCCTGGTGAATGGTAGTGTGTGCTCCTGTTGAAATATTGGTGGCTATTGAGATCAACCTTCTGCAGGCCTGCAAATTATTTGAACAACTTACTACTGTCTTCTTGAAGTCAGAGGCTATTCTGGGTATCTCCTTATCTTGCATATCAGGTGAATGTTTTTTTTATGTTTTTGAACCAAATACATTGCATGTCTCATGTATCTTGGATGACAGGTGTAATCATTTTGTTATGGCCTGTTCCCCAAGCAGCTCAATATTTTTTTCGGGATGTCACCTACTCTATGTGCCTTGTTTCAACATAGACTTTTCAGTCCTCTGTCAAATTATTCCAACAGTATAGCAGGTCTTGTCACCTCATCTTCCCTGTCCTTCAGGATGTCTTGTTGTTTACATCCTTTGTACAGCCTCTTTGTATGTTCCTTACAACTATCACTCTTGCCCTGTTTGCTTGCTTCTGATAGTTTTCTTAATATTCATACAGGTTATTCTCTTTTCTGGAAAGGTCTGTTAAATTTTCTTAATAGCAACATTTATATTTCCCTTAGACACATGGTCTTCTTTGTTTGGATTTTTATTCTGGTCATTCCTACTCTTCATACTGCAGTTTCTGACATTCCCATTATTCAGGTGTCTGTATTCCCTTTTGCCTTCTTGATTTCCTGCATTTATGTATTTTGTTCTTCATATATGAATTTCAGTATCTCAAAACGAAAATTCACACTAGAAAACTTTAAAGTTATGTGAGGGGAACTTTATCCTCACAACAGAAAATAGACAGCCAAAGTAAAAAACACAACATTCACCACAATCGTAAAAACTGTGCAGTGGAGGAGAACTGAAAATGTACATCGGTCATTTTGAGTATATTTGTAGATATTGTCCCTATCTTGCCTCCTCAGATTCTGTTCATATTTGGTTTTGAGATGCCCACACCTGTTATAATTCCACAATTTTTAGCTACTGGTATGCAATACACTTTTTCCATTTGGTCACCATAAGCCATGATAGGTCTAAATTTTGTGACAAGGATGCAAAAATTTTCACAATTTTAGAGGTGTGTGCAGGTGCATTTGCGCATGTGTCCGTGTTTGTGTGTGTTTTTAGTTATGCTGTATTCCTGGCACACTTGTTCAGCAAAGTGAACAATAAGAGGTATACAAGTTTCAAGGTTTTTGATGTAGTATTCGCCACACCAGAGACCCTCTAAGTTATCAAGAAATTTCATTGTAATGAAAAATGAAATAAATTCAGGTACATGCCATTTCCTGTAGTATGCCTGTAAGCATCATCAGAGACCTATAATACAGATAAACTGAGTTATGAGTGTATATATTCTTCTGTTTACACCTGCTAGCAGCTTCAGCAATCTAGTAGCATGACGATGTCTCATTGGGTGTGTCAGTGTCACATTATCTTTTGTTTCTACTAACGCATTGGACAGTTGGAATTGTACATGACCACAATGGGCTATAAATATGTTCACCATTCATTGCTAATGTTAAATCTTCTATTAATTAGTACCAGACACATGTTCACTGTGCATATACATAGCAGCTGCTTGAAGGTTGTGGCTGGCAGCAGTTGGAAACATGCTGTCATAGTCATGAAGACTACCAACTTGTGCCAATATGTATCCCCCACTATGGATCTGGGGAATAGAATAGGCCCAAGGTATTCCTGCCTGTTGTAAGAGGAAACTAAAAGGAGCCTCACATGTTTCGAACTTTATGTGATGGTCCCCTGTACGGATTGACCCCCGTTTTTCAAAATTTTCCTGAACAGTGAGCCAATTGGGGAAGGGTGCCTTACATGGTGCATTGTGTCTATTGTGCCTTGAGGTCTTTAGCTCACTTTCTCGTCGTCGCACTGCAGTCTGGCTCATTCTCCATCTCTTGGGCTAGGATGCCTTCCTGGGTGCATTTTCCACCATGCACTATGCAGTGTCGCTTTCTGCGCCAATGATGACCGTGGACTTCTTTGCACCTCATATCCAGCACAGTAGCCAGACCATTGTGGTGGGGCTGCCATGTACCCTTTTGGTTATAGCCCCCCTGACAACATAGTGATCGCTCTGCTGATGCCTGTGCTGTTGACTCCTGATGTATGCCAAGGAGTAGATGTCAGTCATCCTGAGACATTGGGACTCCCGGCAATGACCATCCTGCCAGGTGGCGTTTGCTGCGGTTGGGTGGCACCTGTGTGGAGGGCACCTGGTCAGAGTGGGTGGCATCAGGGAAGATGACGAGTGATCAAGAGTACCACGACAACATTTGCTGGTTATCAAACACCAGCAATCTCTAAGCCCTCGAAGTCCCAGTACAATGCAAGATAGTATGACGCTAAATCAATCCCCTCCCTGGCCACATCATGGGAGGATTGCCAGGCTAAGGATGGCAGCAAACTTTATTCACCCCAGTACCTCATATGTATGACAACTAATGGGGACTCCTTCGTTTTGATGAAGCCACAGTGTTTTGTAGAGCGTTTAGAGGACAAGTTTGGGGAGGCAAGGGGCTTGTCTAAAATGTGATCTGAGTCAGTCTTGATAAAACCAACATCCTCTGCCCAGTCACAGGTATTACTCACTTGTAACAAGTTGGAGGATGTTTCTGTTACCATCATGCCACATAAGAGCTTAAATATGGTTCAAGGTATTATCTTCCACAGGGACCTTCTTTTGCAGAAAGAGAGGAAAATTATGGAATACAAGACCTTGGACTAAGTGACCTACACTGAGGCTAAGAGAAAATATGAGCACCGACATCCTGTAGCTATTACCTCCTCATACACCACCGCTACGAGAACAGTTGTAACGCCATCAATTGCAGTCGGTTCTCAGAGCCAGAAGGCTACCCCTACCCTCTTGGTGCTGGGGGGCTACTTCCCCCCTTGTTGTTCTCGCACCACATACCTCAAAACCACTCCCCTGAACCATTGGGGCACCAGTCCCCAATTTTCAGCTGCAGAAGCGTAAGACTTCAACTCCTCTCGCTACTAAGGCGTCCCTTGGGTCACTCCCTTCCCAGGTTTCTGCTAATGGGAAAAATGACGCCTGCCAGTGGCTGTAGTGCTCACAAGCAGCTCGTTGTAGAGCTTCATGGTCATCCTCAGTCCCAGAGACCAAATCAGTGAACCCCTCCCAGCCAGAGAAACCCAAGGAAAAGCGAGAAAAGTCCAAAAAGCAGACCCCTAAGACTAAAGAAATTGCGGTGGCACCCGCACTATCGCTACCTACAAACTCTGCGTCAGGATGGGGTGGAGATTCTGTCGTTTGCTGAGGTCCTAGATCTCACTGGACCCTCAGACACAATGGATATAGACTCCTCAGGGAATAAGTTGGTGGCAGCAGGTGAACCTGAGGCGTAAACTGCCTCATTGAATGTTCCATGCCTTCCCAGTCTCACAATGACATCATCCTCCAGTGGAATTGCGACGGTTTTTTCCACTGCCTGCCCCCCCCCCCCCCCCCTTCGCCACCCCATGGGAGCTCATGGTCCTTCATGAGTATGTGCGTGGCGAGCACGGGGCCCCAAGCTATTACAGCCTTTCTTCCTTTCCAGCGCTGCATTTCATTTCCTTTCCCTTCCCCTCCTTTCCTGTCCTTGCCCCTTCCCCTTTGCCCTCTCCTGTCCCTCTCTTCGTGGCGTTTTTTATGTTGGTTCTGCTATCCTCCTGGATATATTGGCTTTGAAATTTGGTGTTGTTGCCTAATTACCTCATCCTTTTGGCATTATCTGGTTCCCCTCTGGGGTTTGACTTCCATTACTAAATTTGTATTCCGTAGTGTGAGCCATTTGCGGAAGAGCACCTTAACTAGTGGCTCTGACGTTTTCCCTCCTAGTCCCTCCATCTTTTCCTTCAAGTCGTTGTCTGATGCATAGCCAGCACAGTAGCCAGCCCATGTGGTGGGGTCGCTATGTGCCCTTTTGGTTGAGCCCTTGAAGACACAGGTATCACACTTCTGATACCTGAGCTGTGCCCACCTCATGTAAGACTAGGCGTGTTTGCTGGTCATCCTGGAGCATCAGAACTCCTGGCAATTGTCGCTGTGCCAGATGGCCCTTACTGTAACTGGGTGGCGACCGTGGGGACAGCCCATGATTGGAGAGGGTCGTATCAGGGTGGACACTATGCAAATGAAGCGCATACAAGTCCAGAAGTCTGCCTGTTCTTCTACGGTCGTCTCTTTGCGTGGAAATTATTATTTTAGTGCTGCTTCTTCTGCACCTTAGCCCTTCCCTTCCATGGCTACCCCCTGGGAGGAGGATCTGGCTCGTCGGCTAGGGGTGAAACCTTTGCCCTGCTATCTGGTTTGCACCAGGGCTGATGGGGATACTTTCACCAATACCAAACCTTTATTTTTTGTGGAACACATTGACGACAAGTTTGGTGAAGTGGACTCTGAACTAGATGCAGTTGGGTTCGCTGTTGATCAAAACTACTTCAGCTGCCCAGTCTGCAGCCCTTTGTGCCTGTAACCATCTTGACACAATTCCTGTGTCCATTACCCCCCACCAGTCTTCGAATATGGTTCAAGGTGTAATTTTTCACAGGGACCTCATCCTTCCAATTGATGGGGAACTTAGGGACAATCTCGGGTGGCAGGGTGTTCACTTTGTTCAGCATTTTCAGAAGGCTCTGAAGGACAATTGAGTTGATACTGAATCCTTTATCCTGGCCTTTGAAGAGGATACGCTCCCTGAGAAGGTCAAGATTATGCTTTATCGATGTGACATGAAGCCGTACATCCCACCACCTATAAGATGTTTTAAGTGCTTGCGTTTTGGCCACATGTCTTCCCACTGTTCCCAGGCCCCTCTCTGTGGTTACTGGACGCCCACTTCATGAGAGAGTTCCTGTGAGTTTGTATGTTCCCCCTCCTGTGTGTGTTAATTGTCATGGCAATCATTCTCCACGTTCACTGGATTGCCAAGTTTATAGGAAGGAAAAGAAGATACACAAGTATAAGTCCCTTTATCGTCTAACCTACACTGAGGCTCATAAGAAGGATGCAAGTCTTCATCCTGTGTCCATGACATATAGCTATGCTTTAGTTACATCATCAGCCGCATGGGATTAGCTAAGCAGTGTAAGACACTGCAGTCATGGACTGTGTGGCTGGTACCGGCGGCGGTTCGAGTCCTCCCTCAGGCATGTGTGTGTGTGTGTGTGTGTGTGTGTGTGTGTGTGTGTGTGTGTGTGTGTGTGTGTGTGTGTGTGTGTCCTTAGTATAATATAGGTTAGGGGCTGATGACCTTAGCAGTTAAGTCCCATCAGATTTCACACACATTTTGAGTTACATTGTCACCCCTACCTCCCCCTTCCTTACCCAAATCCCAAACCCCTCTCCTCCTCCTCTCTCCTCCCCTGAGGCTCCAACACCCTCCTCTCTGGGTGCCGCTCCCACTCCCCAGCCAGAGCAGTGTCCCATTTCTTTGACGTCTGCCGGTCAAGGGCGCCTGTCACGGGATCCCACTTCCCGGCACCTTCCAGGCCAAAGGTCTGCTGCCACACGACGACCACGAGAACCACGGTCTGTGGGCACCCAGGTTGCCCGATCTTTCTGTTCCAGATCTTGCTGCAGCTGACTCCTTTTTGCCACACAGCCCTCCTCGATCTCAAACAGAAAAGAAGAAGAAACATAAGTACCAGGACAAGGAGCCTCTGGCGTCGCCAGAGGTCCCATCCTCACCTTTGCAACCTGACTCTGACCTGTTGTTCATGGATGTCGCCCCCTCCATGTCAGTGATGTGTGGTGACCCGATGGCATGACTAACTGGCTTTAGCGTGTTCACCCACCCCCCATGTGAATCATCATTCTGTGGTTATCCAATGGAATAGTAATGGATATTACCATCACCTTCCGGAGTTGAAATCCCTTATTTCGTCTTACTCTGCAACCTGTGTGGTTCTATAGGAATCTCATTTTACTGATGACCACTCACTGACCCTCCGTGGGTTCCATGCTATCTGTCGAAATCAGGTTGCCCTCCTGCTGGCCTCTGGTGGCGTTTGTACGTTGCTCTGTACAGACATTGCTAGCACGTGGATTCCTCTTCAAACCACATAGGAAGCGGTTGCTGTTAGGGTCCACCTGAACTCTCAGATCACGGTTTGCAATCTTTATCTCCCTCCTGACAGGACTCTTACACCTGCTGCCTTAACTGCCCTTCTTTGGCAAGTTCCCCCTCCCTTCCTCCTCCTTGTGGATTTTAATGCTCACCATCCCTTGTGTGGCAGTGCATTTCCATCTAGTCGAGGCCTTCTCATAGACCAGTTTCTTACAGACCACGACTTTTGCCTTCTTAATGATGGTTCCCCTACTCATTGCAGTGCTGCTCATGGTATCTTGTCTGCCAGTGATCTTTCTCTTTCTTCTCCCTCCCTCCTCCCTTCATTCCACTGGTCGCCACACGACGACCTTTGCTATAGTGGCCACTTGCCATTCATTCTCTTGCTCCTATCCGGCTCCCCGATGGACAGGTTACCTCGTTGGTCTCTCGAATGCGCCGATTGACCTCTATACACTGCACAGGTCGTTCTTTCTCCCTCTTTGTCAGGATGTATTGATGACGTCCTCCGTAACATGTCTGATGCGAATGTTTGCGCCGCTAGCCTTGCTATCCCATGCTCATCCAGACCATTTCACCGCCGGCAAGTCCCGTGGTGGAGAACGGCCTTTGCAGGTGCAATCTGTGATCGCCATCGAGTTTTGCAGCACCTTAAGAGGCACCCATCCCCTGTCAATCTTATTACCTTTAAACACCTTTGCACGAAAGCTGATCACTTAATAAAACGGAAGAAATGGGTGTGTTGGCAGTGCTTTGTTTCTTCTCTCCATTCTATTGTCCCTATGTCACACGTATGGACTACACGTCGCTGTCTCCAAGGTTGCCTTCGGCAGTCTAAACTCCCAGGCCTTACTCTCCCACATGGCTTTTGCACGGACCCGTTGATTCTCACGGAACATCTTGTGACTCATTTTGCAACAGCATCAGCGTCAACCTCCTATCAGATTACTTTCTTTCACCAGAAACAGCAGGCCGAAGCTTCCGCCTTATGTTTTACCCATTCTCAGTCAGAATCTTACAACGAACCTTTTACTGAATGGGAACTTCTTTCCACACTTTCTTCTTCTGAAGATACAGCCCCTGGCCCAGACTCCATTCATTACCAATTGCTTCAACATCTGTGCTCCACAATGACATCTACTGGGGGTGTTTAACTGTATTTGGCTCCAGGGTGACTTTCCTTCCCAATGGAGGGATAGCATCGTGGTTCCTGTCCTTAAGCCTGGTAAGAACACCCTGTTTGTCGAAAGCTATCGGCCAATTAGTCTGACAAACGTTGTTTTTGCAAGTTACTTGAATGGATGGTAGCCCATCAGCTCAATTGGGCCCTCGAATCTCAGGATCTATTGTCCCCTTACCAATTTGGCTTTCGATAGGGATGGTCTCCGATCGATCATTTACTTCGCTTGGAATCTCAGTTCAGCAGGCTTTTTCGCATCGCCACCATTTAGGTGCAGTATTTTACGGGCCTTCGCAAGGCTTGGTGCCTTCACATCTTACGTACACTTAATGAGTGTGGTCTTCAGGACCCACTCCCGATTTTTATCTGCCATTGGTCGTTCAGGGTTTGGGTTGGTATTGTTTTAAGTTCTACATAGACTCAGAAGAATGGCATCCCACAGGGTTCTGTATTGAGTGTACTTCTTTTCCTCATTGCTATGGATGGACTTTTAGCGTCCATCGGTCCTTTGGTCACCCCTGCTCTGTATGTGGATGATTTCTGCATTTGGGTTAGTTCCTCTTCGATGGCCTCCGCAGAGTGGAAGGTCCAGGGAGCTACTAGGCGTGTCTCTGCATGGACCCTCTCACACGGGTTTAAATTCTCTCCTTTAAAATCGCGGGTGGTCCACTTCTGTCGCCATACTGCGGTCAACCCCAATCCGGAGCTCTACTTCGATGCACAATGATTACCTGCGGTCCCACAGTTTCGTTTCCTGGGTATTCGTTTCGACAACAAGCTCACTTGGCTGCCTCATATCAGACTTCTGAAGGTAGGATGTTTCTGTAAACTCAATGTCCTTCACTTCCTTGCCCACATCTCTTGGGGTGCAGACCACTCCACCCTTCTCAGCCTTTATAAGGCTTTAGTGCTTCTCACTTGGACTATGGCTGTCAAGTTTATGGTTCAGCTGCCCCTTCCACACTGCGCCTCCTGGATCCGGTCCACCATCGTGGTATCCGTTTTGCCACTGGTGCCTTCCCTACTAGCCCTGTTGATAGTCTCCTGGTTGAAGCTGGGATCCCCCCCCCTCCCTTTCTTTTCGGCGATCCCAGCTTCTGGTTTCTTATGCAATCGCTGTCCATTCCTCTCCCACTTATCCTTCCTATTCTCTCCTGTTCCCAGACCAAGGATGTTGCCCATGTGATTCCCGCCCTCGGGTGGGTTTACCAGTTGGGCTCCGCCTTGCGTCTCTTCGCCGTGATTTTCAGCTTCCTTCTTTGTCCTGTCTCCCACGTTCCTTCCCCCAACAACCACCTTTGGTTAGTTCCTCGGCCCCATATTTGGATGGATCTCCGCTGAGGTCAGAAAGATTGCGTTCCTCCGATGGTGTTCCGTTATTTTTTCCGCCGAATTTTATGGGAGTTTCAGAATGCTGTTGTTTTTTACACTGATGGCTCTAAACTGCTGATAGTGTGGGATATGCCTTCACGTCCTCTGTTGGCGCGGAGAATCATCTCCTGCGAAATACATGTGTGGTGTTAACAGTGGAATCGATGACAATTTTCCAGGCCATTCCTTTATTACATGGGCCCAACTCAACCGCGATTTTTATGTATGGACTCAATGAGTGGCCTTCAGGCTATTGGCTAGTGTTTTTCCTGCCATCCCTTGGACTCGGCCATCCATGACCGTCTCGCTGGTCTTCACCATGCTGCTTGTTCCATTGACTTCCTTTGGGTCTCTGGCCATGTGGGTATCCCAGGTAATGAGCTTGCTGATCGTTTGGCTGGGGGAGCAGTCACTTACCCCCTCTTCTCTGTAACCCCTCCTGCAGCAGATTTACGTCTGGAAAATATTTTAATCGTGGTTTTAATGTTTCGGCTAGAGTGATATCGCTCAAATTTGCTTTTAAACATATGTGAGTGTTGTTATACAATTTAATTTGTAAAAATTGTTTGTCCTAATGCCTACGAGCTTAATGTACCTTCCTGTGGTATTGTTAGGTAAGGTATCTTCTGAAGAAGGCGCCCCTAGCTGGCGTTGAAAACTAGTTAAAGAATTTTAAATTCTATTTGCAAGCGGTTGGCTGGAAATTTGTGACATTGTAATTTGTAGCTCTTTGTTCGGAGCTATAAAACAAATATGATCATTTTTGTATGGGTCAGCACTTTACAAAATATGCTCAATATCTTAATCATTGAAGCTTTGCGACAGCAGTGTTTGTAGATGCCTGATACTTTGTAGCTGAGTTGTAGGAATTCTTAATGATATTTTATTTAACAAATAATCGATGGAAGTATGAACAATGACAGACAGTAATACTCTTCGACAGACAGTCCGAAAATCCGATCTGTTAGTCTGTTCAGAGCATAGCTGTATGTTATTACGTAAACAGAGTGCAGCCTGTAATTATTTCCGGAAGCTCTTCATCGGTTATTAGTACTTTCTCTTTTTTATGCGTGATTTCGTTTCGAGTGAGTATCGGTGAATTAGTATGCGATTAGTGCCGTTCCCTCTGCTGCCCCGTCGTACGAAGTCAGGTGTTAAAAAGTTTAACAACGTCTTTGTATGTCTATGTCATCACAACTTCGACCATGGATGCATCGATTTAAATATTCATTTGAGGTTTAATTCAATCAGAATTGTCGTGACATAAGTTTGATGGAAGTTTGTTTAGCTGTTTACCTTTAAACTGCTATATAAAGAAGAGAATCCGCTGCCTAATCAATATGTAGTACATATTTCGATATCATACTAAAATATAGATATAAAAATTTATATAAAATCTCTGCTGGAACATATGTTACATGGTTGACAATTATCATTTTTGTTATGTCTTTTGGACTTGCTACACCATGTGCAATTAAAAGACAAAAAAAGTGATTGTATGTGAACCATAGAAGATAAGCATATGCTGTCGAGGACTTCTGTGTAGATCTTTCTGAGAGCTGTAGTTTGCTGCTTCACAATTTGAATAGCTCTGACCTCCTGTACAATGAATTGTACAGGGTGTTCAAAGAGTGAGGTGACTTTATATTTTTATGAAAAAATATTTATTCATTCATCAACATTCATGTTGTCCCCTTTGAAAGTACTCCACCTCAGGTACAATACACTTCTGCCAACACTTCTTCCAAACCTCGAAGCAGTTCTATAAACACTTTTTGGTACAGCCTTGAGTACTTCCAGTGACGCAGTTTTTATTTCCTTGATCGTTGAAAATCTTTGTCCTTTCATAGGAATCTTTAGCATTGGGAACAGGAAAAAGTCCAGGAGGCCAAATGAATATGATGGCTGAGGGATGATTGTCGTGTTGTTTTTGGTCAATTACTCTCTCAGGAACAACGATTAATGAGCAGGTGCATTTGTCGTGATGCAAAAGCCATGAATTGTTTTCCCACAATCCCGGACGTTTTTAGTGTATTGCTTCTCGCAAACGGCGCATAACGTCAAGGTGATATTCCTTATTGACCGTATGACCTTGAGACACATATACATGATATACTGCGCCACATATTAATTAATGTGAAACAAACTTTCACATTTGATCGAACTTAGGGTGCTTTGTCTGTCTTGGGTCTCCGGGATGCTCCTATTGGGATTATTGTGAATTGATTTCGACGTCATAACCGTAAACCCACATTTCGTCACCAGTTGTGTCCCTTTTGAGCAAAGCGGTATCACCATCGACGTCATTCAAGAGATCCTGAGCGATGCTCATGCGACAGTTCTTCTGATCAAAACAGAGAAGTTTCGAAACACACTTCACTGACACGTCTCACGCCCATAAAATCCGAAAACATTGCATGGCACGATCTCACCGATATGCCAACATCCTCAGCAACTTCTCTTAAGGTAATTCTACGATTTTCCAAAACAATTATCTTCACAACTTTGACATTATCACCTGTTGTTGATGTGCTGAGACGTCCAGAGCGAGGTTCGTCATTGGCATCTTCTCGGCCATCTTGGAAGAGCTTGTAACACTTGTAAACATTTCTTTTTTCCAGGTGTCTTAGAGCAATTCATTCCATTTTTCACACAAAATATGTTGCAAATTCTGTGCTCCATTTTTTTATAATAATCGAAAATCGCCAAGCACACTGAAACATGTCTAACCTTTCTATCTGTCAAAAACGAGAACTATGCTGTATACTTGAAACCAGTCACCAGTTCTATCCAACGTCACAAGTATTTCTTAGCGAGTGTATTGTAACTTGGCACTGGACTCGTTAGTTTTATCCCTACTTGCGCTTATTTTAGAACCATTTTTAGAAACATCTATGTCTTCTAATATTACACAACCTCTTGGAGGCAAAAAAGTAATTTAAATGTTTTGTAAATTATGTAGGAAAGGAATGCAGAACACACACTATGCTTATGACACATCTGAAGTTCTCCATTTTTGCTGCTTGGAGCGCTAGTGTCGTTCCACCTGTTAAACGGTAACAACTTTTGCAGCAGTGAGTGTCCCGACTAGTGATGGGCTAAACTGCGATTTTCCGATATCAGTGAATGCTACTTTTCAGTATCTGTTATTCTTAACTGTGATTTGTTGCAGTTAGTCGCAGTTAAGGAACACAGGTCGTGTATCCCTCCACCACTGCTATTTCCGGCGACTTCCGGCGACTTCCCACCGTATGAAAAAGTTACATCTGTCCACACAGAACATTGCATATCAACAAACCTGTCATTGGTAATTATGTTTTACGTTTTTTCTTCCGTTGGCTTTAATTTTGTATTAAAGAAACAACTGTGAAAATATTAATAGTGTAATTAATATGTAAGTAGCCACACAGTACCGTAATAGTTCGTGTTTAGAAAATGAATTCTAACATATTATGTTAACAGGTACCTGAACTACATTTCAGTCACTCAGTAAAGTGGTAACTCAAAATATCATTGTCAACAGATCTGAAGAAATTGCGACTGCATCTTTAGACCGTTTTCGTCAGTCAAGAGGTTAGTTTCTAAGCGTTTCAATGGACTAAATTACTTCAGTGAGATCGTTCTTGCAAATGTGATATTCATTACAGCAAATATTAGCAATCTACTCTGTCAATTATATTACTAGTAATCAGTGACAGCAAAAATTGTTTAATAATCCTTGTGTTTTTGCAGACGCAGTTCTGACTCTGATTACTGGTTGTTGTACGTATCAATCCCCATCAAGGCTGTTGAGAGAGACTCGTGAACTTTCAAGACAGCTCTTAGAGGATTTGCAGGTTAAAAGTGAAATAATTGTGAAATAAGTGTGTGAGTGATTAAACTGTGTTTTATTGAAGTTGTTGTGCGATTTTAAATGAATAATAAATGTTAAATATAGTAAGTGAATAATGAAAATCTCATTTTCCACATGTTAAGCCGTCCAGTACCCGTAATTTTCCGCCACTTACTTATTGGTAAACACTTTTGGAGAGTGACATGCCCCCCCTCCCCCCCTTTCTCCACAATCTTGGTGTGACACTGACCTGTAACATATCCCGAAGTCTACAATATGCATTTTGAAGCTGTTGATATGAAAGTGGGAAGTACAGATCTTCCAGTTAAATAAGGAATAGCTTAAGGGCATTA
Organism: Schistocerca cancellata; assembly: GCF_023864275.1. Lineage (NCBI taxonomy): Eukaryota > Metazoa > Arthropoda > Insecta > Orthoptera > Acrididae > Schistocerca > Schistocerca cancellata. The sequence continues at coordinate 30,016,782 of NC_064637.1, read as the reverse complement.
CTTGAAAGTAACATAGGAAAAGCTTACTTATGTAGGTGGTAGTAGTGTCGGCAAGAAGTTCTTGTGTGTGAAGTTGCCATGTAGAACACCAGGTGTAAAACTTTACTCCCGAGTCTTGAACTGTGTCGGAACAAAAGTGAGGCATTCATATGACTCAATAGTATTGTTTTCATTTCACTACACTTATACAGATGTCTGAGTTCTGCTGTGTTAACATTGCAAAGTCCTGTAGGCATGTGGAGTATTAACCAAAACTGTCATATTGGAAGCAGAATCAAACACATTTGTTACGTTACTTGATATTTTCAGGAGAAAAAGGCAATGTTGCTTCTTATTAATATAATACATTCGGAGTCACAGCAGTATTTGACCAACCATAACTGATGCTGAATGTGCATGTCGTCATATAATATGAAGGGCTTATTTCAATAGTGGTACCTCCACTTTTCTGTCTATAATACTTCTGAAATCAATGAGCCAAACAAACATAAATAAAGGTTCATCTCTAGCAAGAAGCCATACGCTTGAATATTTCTGGTATCTCAACTGCAGATTTTTCAGCGGTCATTTAACTTTACGACTCTGTATCTCAAAATGAACAAAAATGGACTCTGTAATGGTCCCCTAGTCGTAGATATTCCTAATTGCTATAATTGCACTATTTCACTCCCATTTATGGAGCTTGTTAGCACTTGATGTTAGGTTGGCACCATTAAAATGCATTGTGGTAATCGCTGCTGCTTGCTGGATCGCTGCTGTGTCTCGATGCTGATGCTGGCTCTAAATCTGGTTGTCTAGGGTTAAAAACATGAGGTCCCGTGTTTTTTATGTGCTTTTGATGATAAAGAACGAGCGAAACCAACGAATATGTAAACTTCAAATATTTATTACTTTGGTGACCATCTTAATTCCACTGTCCACCAAAGATCATTACACTTCCTTTACATGTTCTTTGCATTGTTTATCCACTTCAAACAACAACACACAAACACACTTTACCAAAGTGACATTCCGACTGTGCCCCCGACCCTTCTTGAAGCTGGTATTTATAACATGGTCAAAGAACTACTAAAAAGAGATATAGTTTATAGGTCACATGTACATCTGTTATCATAATTTGTGCAGAAAAGTTATTAATTTGCATCGAGTGACATAATTTAACATGTTATTAAAATACAGACAGATTTGTGACTGGACAGAATAATTCTTTGTTACAAAAAGGCCGTTTTTTAGAGGTTTGTCAATTGACTTCTCTAATTTGCAGAAATAAGTACATGACATGAGTTATTAAGAATCACATTGGTTTTAGTCTAAAATAGGATTGATTACATGAATACTGAGTGAAAACGCTCCTAGTGAACAAATAGGTTTCACTGGGTGATTCTTGTTTAAGGAGATTCAAAATACCTAAGTTGGCCACTATTTTTCGTACTTCATATTAATTATTTAAGATGAACTTAGTGTTTTTACATGATGACATTTGCTGTGTCAGTGATCAAGTGATACTAACTTTTGTGTGGGTCAGTTATTCAGTATAATTTAATGGGTTGACTGTTTATGGAGACATGTTATACAATCGTTGTTAACATAGACAATAACTTTTCTATAATCATAAATACTCGTTAAACTGGTTGAATTTGGAGGGTATCGCATACTTTGGTAAAGTAAAGACTTTAATATGTTCCGTTACATCTTGTACCACTATTGAAATAAGCCCTTCTTATGCACACACAGCACATCGATCTCATGAGGCACAAGGCTCTCATAACGAAGTACGGACGTCGGTCAACAGATGGCACTAGGAAATGTATGGTAACTGCGCTTTTTAGTTGCTACTTGCGACTCTTAGTTGCGATTTGTCACAGAAATCGCAGTTTGACTCGGTAGCGAATAGCGTAGTATGAACTTTGCTCAACAGATGGCAGTGCTAACTGCTCTTTTTAGTTGCTACTTGCGACTCTTAGTTGCGACTTGTCACGGAAATCGAAGTTTGACTCGATAGCGTGTCACAGAGATGAGCGTAGTACGAACTTTGGCCAACAGATGGCACTGTTAACTGCGCTTTTTAGTTGCTACTTGCGACTTCTAGCCGCGACTTGTCACTGAAATCGCAGAAAGGAGTATGGAATTCGGCCAACAGATGACACATTGAATGTGAAATGCTACTTGCGACTGCTAACTGTGATTGTAATAGCAGTTAGATTTTGTAAAGTTGTTATTGTGATATCTGTGACCTCTCAATAACTGTGATTTCTAACAGATACGCGATTTCCTGCCCACCACTAGTCCCGCCTGATACGTTAGACTGTGCTTGAAACTGTGAACATACGTTCACAGTTGTATGTAACAAAAAAAGATAGATAATCGAATGTAACCTGCCCGCGCAATTTGAAAAGGCACCTTACTTTTTGAACAGCCCTCGTAAAAGAATGCATTGCGAACAAACTTTCTGCTGCCTTGATTCACTGCTATCGAGTGTTATCACCTCTACCTACCCATTTAATTTTTAAGTGGCCTATGGTCTTCCTCACGGTTTAAGCTTTCTCCACACCAAACTCCATCACATTTCATTCAGTGTGGTAGCTGTGAAACGGTGACGGGCAGAGTTACTCTCACATTTATAAAACTGGTACCTTGTGGGTTATTGACTGTGCTTTTCCAGAAGTAGTGAAGTGCTACATCATGATCGTAATATGCTGGTTCCTGGTGGGAACGCCAAACAGGAGTCAGTGTACTATTTGCCAACAAGAGGACTTTGGCAGAATGCTAAGGCGCATACAACAAATGTACTGACTGTAAGAAGCCTGACAATGAAGGAAAATGTAAACTCGTCGCTGCAAATACAGTTGTTTATAGTAAATGGTGGCAGTCCTATGTTTTGCTAAGCGTGAAAAGAATCCAGCGAGATCAAATATTTACAAAAAAATATCTGAATGTATGAACCTGAAGGCAGCTCTAGCAATTCACAAATTATATCATTTAACTTCAGCAGCACACTGAGTAAAATCTACACGATAGCTCATTTCTCTGCTACGCAATCACGAAACGATAGACTGTCACGTTTTGTTGCATTTTTACCGTAAATTCCGACAAATTAAGAAACTTGAAATGATAGGATTTGTTAATTCGATGCGTTCTGCATTTTTAAAACGCACAATTACATAATGCTCGTAATTATAAGTTGTGAGGTCGTAGCACGTTCTGGTGGCAGCTTGCGTTAGTGTCCCAGTCTACACATCACGTGTTTAGGATGTTGTGTGTGCGTTTATATTAATACAACCTTCATCTGGAAAACGGATACAATTGTTACAGTTGGAGCACTGGAACACAGTTCTTCCAAACGTATTTCTGTTTTACAGGAGAGAACATCATTAAAGAAGCTTGTAAGTACGGGTTTCTCTTTAACCATCAAGGCCTTGCTGAAGATTACATTTCAAGGTCATTCTCCCTGACTAGTAATATTGAATGTCTCAAACCTCGCAAGCCCAGAAAATGTTGGACATCATGATGCCACAACGTTTTTCTCCCCACACACAATACGTGAAGCCACGGCCACTTTTGAACACTCAACGATTTGATCTGTATCCATGCTTAGCTTTTAACAAGAGGGGAGGGGAAAAGAAGCGGGAAGGAAACAGGTGTTAAGGATTACCTGCAGCCAGTGGCAGGCAGGGATAACTGAGGAATATACTACATGTTTGCATGAAACTACGTTTAGTCGTCCCCTTGTATATCCCAATCTTGTTCACACAGTACGTGTGAGCGCATTCTTGCCAGTTGCTGCCTTTGTCAGACTTCAGCTCGTTATACGTTTTGTCATGCGATAGACATTTTGTTTCTCTCTCTGTTCCAGCTATTACAACTTTCAGGAAGCCATCTTTTTTTTTAATCTTTCAGCTTTTGTTGCCCTCGCTCACAGTCACAATGTAATAGGTTTACGTCCGCACAGATGGTTCTGCTGCTTTGCATATCTGCAGAGGCGTAACTCGCTCTGACCATTTGGCATTACTAGTCATCACACAACAGGCCTCGAGGTGCGTTTACACAGGCCATATTTTACGGCAATGTGTAGCTGCAACAGTGTTGCCATCAATGTTGCTACAGTAAGCGCCATATTGCGGAATGGCTGGGCAATATTGCAGATTGAACGGGTTGTTGCAGGTAGTGTCCGACGTATTGTTGAGTTGTTGCTGGTTTTGTCCACCAAAGGTGGAGACTGTTTAACATGTCCAGGCCATATCTTCCTCAACCCTTATCTGTAAACGGTTCTCAGTACTGAGTACTGCGCAATAATACAGACCATCTGAGGGTGGTATTCACAGTTAGTGGTATTGACAGTTAGTGCGCAATATATTGAAGGAGACTGCAGAGCTTTCAAAATAATGCTGCTAGCTCAGCAACTCGTACAGTGTACGGGTAATATTTGCGCAATAAAAGGCAGTTTCTGCCGAGACTGAGAATAGTACATTCGCTCCGAACGACTTTCCACAAATAACTCAAAATAGCAAAATCACGACAGGAAAAAAAGTGCCGGAGGATGTGTGTTAAAGCACCAAGCGGTACTTTAAAAAATCAAATTCCAAACTGTTTATGAAAACGTAATCCCCACAAATATATTTGTCCCAATGATGAATTAGTTGTTTTTTTCTCTTAAAAGAAGTATCTGATGTTAGGCCCCTCCTCGAGGGGACCAAATAAATGAAAATCCGAGGAGGCCAAATCTGGACTGTAGTGGGATGACGTACTGTAGGGTGATCAGACGTCCCATATTTTAGGGGATCGTCCCGTATATTTATAGTGAGTCACATTTTGTCCCACCAAAATATATGTGACATTATGTCCCCCTTTCCATAACCACCGTTTATATTGAGCTGGTGTGTTTCTAACAAGGGAACATCCCCATCGCACCCCCCTCAGATTTAGTTATAAGTTGGCACAGTGGATAGGCCTTGAAAAACTGAACACAGATCGATCGAGAAAACAGGAAGAAGTTGTGTGGAACTATGAAAAAATAAGCAAAATATACAAACTGGGTCGTCCATGCGTAAGATAGGCAATATTAAGGGCAATATGAGGTGAGGAACGCCGTGGTCCTGTGGTTAGCGTGAACAGCTGCGGAACGAGTGGTCCTTGGTTTAAATCTTCCCTCGACCGAAAATTTTAACTTTTTATTTTTAGTTTATGTGAAAAACTCTTATGTTTTCATCACTTTGTTTGGAGTGATTATTACATCCACAAGAAAACCTAAATTGGGCAAGGTAGAAGAAACTTTTCACCCATTCGCCAAGTGTACTAGTTACGTGGGTCGACAACATATTCCTGTCATGTGACGCACATGCTGTCTCCAGTGTCGTATACAAAATATCAGACGTGTTTTCCTGTGGAGGAATCGGTTGACCTATGACCTTGCGATCAAATGTTTTCGGTTCCCATTGGAGAGGCACGTCCTTTCGTCAACTAATCACACGGTTTTGCGGTGCGGTCACAAAACGCAGACACTAAACTTATTACAGTGAACAGAGACGTCAATGAACGAACGGACAGATCATAACTTTGCGAAAATAAAGAAAGTAAAATTTTCAGTGGAGGGCAGATTTGAACCAAGGACCTCTCGTTCCGCAGCTGTTCACGCTAACCACGTGACCACGGCGTTCCTCACCTCATATTGCCCTTAATGTTGCCTATCTTACATATGGACGACCCAGTGTGTATATTTTGCTTATTTTTTCATAGTTCCACACAACTTCTTCCTGTTTTCTCGATTGATCTGTGTTCAGTTTTTCAAGGCCTATCCATTGTGCCAACTTATAACTAAATCTGAGGGGGGTGCGATGGGGATGTTCCCTTGTAAGTAGTGTGTAACATCAGCAAATGTAGAAGAAAAATGGTCGTCCCCAAAGAATGAAGAAAATACGCTCTTTGATTAAGTAAATTGGTTGAAGTACGATTTTAAACTTCTTCTCCTATTAGTACAACATCTTTATGCATTCAGCGATCTTACGAATTTTCTACCCACTAGTACGCCGAATTATCGTGGCAGGACGTTACTGAAATCCAGCAGTTCTCCCGGGTATATTATCCGTACACCAGGAAAAGCTTTAAGCATCACAGCATCCATTTCATTAAATAAGACCACTCCGTGCCCCTTTCAGTTCCTCTGCTTTATTTATAGTGGGGGGTGGGATAAGAAAGGGGAAGGAAAAAGGGTTATATAGGATTACCCGCAATTACCTGCAGGCAGGGAGGAGGAAATTCATGTACATTTTGAGTGCCTGCTAGTTGTTCTTGTCTGCTTTATCTAACAAGCTTCTTCATACAAAATGTGAGCGCAGTCTTACTAGCTAGAACCTTGATCAGACTCTAGCTCGCTACACTTGATGCCATACAATAGACAGGTTTGTCTCTTTTTCTATTCCAACTACTAGTACTTTCACAAAGGCAGTTATTTTTCTTATGTAAAAGCTTTCCTCAGGTCTCTGAGTGACATTCGTGCACTCCACGCCCATGCCCGCAATGTAATACGTCTTGGCACACACAGATGGCTCTGCTGCTTTCGCATATCTGCAGTGGCGTAGCTCGCTCTGTGCTTTCTGCATTGCTAGCCAACGCCCACCCTGTCTCGAGGTGTGTTTACACGGGCGAAATTTTACAGCAACGTATGGCCGCAATGATGTTTCGTAAGTTTTGCTGCAATCAACGGCAATACTTCGGGATGACTGGCAATATTGCTAATTGAACAAGTTGTTGCAAGTAGTCCAATGTATGTTATCGTGATTGTCCCCATAAAAATATATTTTGACAGTGTGCTTTACTTTTTTAACTCACTGTCATTAGCAGTAACAATTTTCGTTTGCCTTTCCTTTAAAAGAAAATCAGGAATGGTAACCAGGCAGTTTTTATTCCAAACACGCACCGTTGTACCAAAGTGATACTGATGTAATTAAAGGCTTGTTCCCTCACATAGACCTGAAGAAGTAGTATCAATAATGAGCAAAATATACACTCCTGGAAATTGAAATAAGAACACCGTGAATTCATTGTCCCAGGAAGGGGAAACTTTATTGACACATTCCTGGGGTCAGATACATCACATGATCACACTGACAGAACCACAGGCACATAGACACAGGCAACAGAGCATGCACAATGTCGGCACTAGTACAGTGTATATCCACCTTTCGCAGCAATGCAGGCTGCTATTCTCCCATGGAGGCGATCGTAGAGATGCTGGATGTAGTCCTGTGGAACGGCTTGCCATGCCATTTCCACCTGGCGCCTCAGTTGGACCAGCGTTCGTGCTGGACGTGCAGACCGCGTGAGACGACGCTTCATCCAGTCCCAAACATGCTCAATGGGGGACAGATCCGGAGATCTTGCTGGCCAGGGTAGTTGACTTACACCTTCTAGAGCACGTTGGGTGGCACGGGATACATGCGGACGTGCATTGTCCTGTTGGAACAGCAAGTTCCCTTGCCGGTCTAGGAATGGTAGAACGATGGGTTCGATGATGGTTTGGATGTACCGTGCACTATTCAGTGTCCCCTCGACGATCACCAGTGGTGTACGGCCAGTGTAGGAGATCGCTCCCCACACCACGATGCCGGGTGTTGGCCCTGTGTGCCTCGGTCGTATGCAGTCCTGATTGTGGCGCTCACCTGCACGGCGCCAAACACGCATACGACCATCATTGGCACCAAGGCAGAAGCGACTCTCATCGCTGAAGACGACACGTCTCCATTCGTCCCTCCATTCACGCCTGTCGCGACGCCACTGGAGGCGGGCTGCACGATGTTGGGGCGTGAGCGGAAGACGGCCTAACGGTGTGCGGGACCGTAGCCCAGCTTCATGAAGACGGTTGCGAATGGTCCTCGCCGATACCCCAGGAGCAACAGTGTCCCTAATTTGCTGGGAAGTGGCGGTGTGGTCCCCTACGGCACTGCGTAGGATCCTACGGTCTTGGCGTGCATCCGTGTGTCGCTGCGGTCCGGTCCCAGGTCGACGGGCACGTGCACCTTCCGCCGACCACTGGCGACAACATCGATGTACTGTGGAGACCTCACGCCCCACGTGTTGAGCAATTCGGCGGTACGTCCACCCGGCCTCCCGCATGCCCACTATACGCCCTCGCTCAAAGTCCGTCAACTGCACATATGGTTCACGTCCACGCTGTCGCGGCATGCTACCAGTGTTAAAGACTGCGATGGAGCTCCGTATGCCACGGCAAACTGGCTGACACTGACGGCGGCGGTGCACAAATGCTGCGCAGCTAGCGCCATTCGACGGCCAACACCGCGGTTCCTGGTGTGTCCGCTGGGCCGTGCGTGTGATCATTGCTTGTACAGCCCTCTCGCAGTGTCCGGAGCAAGTATGGTGGGTCTGACACACCGGTGTCAATGTGTTCTTTTTTCCATTTCCAGGAGTGTATAAAATTAGCTACGATTTTAGCTATAGGGTATATTTTCGATGACCTTATTGTAAAGTGAACTGTAGGTCCAAAAAACTCCATAAGCAGCTTCGGTACTTGGGCACATTCTGAAGATTGTGTTTACTTTCAGAAGATCAAAAACTTAATTAATCAACAATTTTTAATTTTGCATGGAATGAATTAAACAGTTTTTTGCCCTACAAGACGAATGTAAGCTTTCGCTGTATGCCTCCAGGAAGCGCTATATCGGCACCAAGATACGCTGCCCACACACTCAACTTACAATGTGCCAAGAGAGCATAATTTCGTTCACTAAATGTTGACCTGGTCAATTTGAGGACTGCTAGAGAGTCTTGCCAGGCAACAGTCATTGCAAGATTACAGCATACCCAATGGTGCCACACACCATAATTTCATTCACAAAATTGCGCTCTGGTCAGTGTAATCGCTCCTACTGCACAGGCTATGCTCGTTGCAATATCTCAATACACTGAGCGAGTTGACACAATTTCTATTCTTTGAAATTACTTATAGAGTGGGAAGAGGAGCGTGAAGGAACAGAGGTATTCAGGAATCCCTGTTAAGTTGTAAGCAGGAATAATACAGGGAAAATTTACATGTTTGCATGAACAGACATTAGGCGATCTTGTTCAAACAGTACGTGTGAACGCATTATTACTAACTGATATCTTTTTTCAGAATCTAGCTCGCTACACTCTCTGCCATACAATAGACATTTTGTTAATGTCTCTGTTCCAGCTACCGCTACTTTCTACTTTCAGGAACGCATCTTTTTTTTAAAAAAATATATATAATCTTTTGTTTATGGTGTATACGCCGTGGGACACCCGGCAAAATCCCGGGAATTTTTTCATCCAGGAGAAAACCGGGAAAACAATGGAATATAACTTTGGCTGGTAACAACAGATACTCTTTAAAAGAATATTACTGTTTTCAGCTACTGGAGAATAATACTGCAGCAATGAAACAGAAACAAGAGGAAAACCGTAAATAAATAAAACTTACATTGCAAAGGAAATACGCCATTTACAACACCAAAATATACTGCACATACAAGCGCCAGCCAATAGCAAAATATCTCAAAGGCTTTATGACGAAGACCATGTAATACTTCATAACAACAAACTACATCTGACGTGCGTGACGTCACAGCTGTACTGTAAACAATTCCATCAAAAGTTCAAACATCTTCAAATGATTTAGGAGCACAAATGTGAATAATTTCAGTATAACTGAGAAATCAACATCCTTTGGATAAATAACATACATGCATGTAATCATTTTATCACCACTGCATAACCTCCACTTAATTTTTTCGTCAGCCTTTACCCAAACATAGTGCAAAGACATGTCAGTATATTGTTAAACATATGACAAAAAATCAGTTTCATTTAATGCAAATATGAAGATACTTAAAAAAATGTTGCTTACGTTGATCCAACTTAATGGCCTTCCTCAAATTTGGGTACTTAATCAATCTGTACTTCTTTATTACCACGTGTTCTTTCATCCCCTACTTCTATAGCTGCACTACCATATCCTTTATATATGTATTTGTAAATGTATTTAACACTTTAAGCTTGCATGCAAACTTCAACATTCAAATGGTAATCAAATTTAGGAAGTATGGATTACACAGTACAAAATAACTACTGTCAAGTGATTGTCCTCAAACATTAATGCTAATACCACAAAGACACCCTCTGTGCAATGCATATTGGATATATGTTGTCACCAATGTCTCAATGAATTCAATTATTTTAGCCTTGAATACTTGCACAATAATTTGTCATGTGATTTGATAAAAATAATTAGGAAATTTTTTGCGCATTTGCCATCTCTCATACATACAGGATTTTGATTAAGTGCACAATATGGTTGATGCAGCAAATATTTTACAAGATACACACATAGTTTACAGTGTGTTTGAATATCAGGAATTTCTGCACATAGGACTTCATCAATATCACAAATGTTTACTATTTTATAGATTTCACTTAAAATTATTTAAATATGGGCAAGAAGCAACTCTCTTTCTTTTAAATTAAGTAGTGTAAATGATTGCCTAAACAGTTCACATAATATGCAAAAAACTGGTGATTTCTCAAACTGGGGAACAATCAAGAATGGGGTGCCCCCAAGGTTCGGTCTTCGGTCGTCTGCTGTTCTTAATATATATTAATGACTTGCCATTCTATATTCATGAAGATGCAAAGCTGGTACTTTTTGCCGATGATAAAAGTATAGTTATCGCACCTGACAGACAAGAATTAACTGGTGAAATTGTAAACGATGTTTTTCATAAAATCATTAAGTGGTTCTCTGGGGGCTCTCACTAAACTTTGACAAAACACAGTATATACAGTTCCACACAGTAAATGGAATGACCCCATTAATAAATATAGGCTTCAACCAGAAATCGGTAGCTAAGATAGAATATTCAAAATTTCTAGGTTTATACATTGATGAGGGGTTGAACTAGAAAAACACACTGAGGAGCTGCTGAAACGTTCGTGTTCATCTACTTATGCTCTTAGGGTCATTGCAAATTTTGGCGATCTACATCTGAGTAAATTAGCTTACCACGCCTATTTTCATTCTCTGCTTTCGTATGGCATCATATTCTGGGGTAACTCATCATTGAGTAAAAGAGTGTTCATTGCACAAAAGCATGTAATCAGAGTAATTGCTGGAGCTCATCCAAGATCATCCTGCAGACACTTATTTAAAGAGCTAGAAATCTTCACTGTAGCCTCACAATATATATATATATATATATTCACTTATGAAATATGTTATTAACAATATGAACGAATTCAAAAGTAACAGTATACATGGCTACAACACTAGGAGAAAGGATGATCTTCACTACTCAAGGTTAAATCTGGTCTTCTGAAATCCTCTTCAGGTCTGCATAATTTCCTCTTCCCTTTGTCGTTTATCATCTTGTATCTCCTTCTTCCTCTCAGTCTTCTCCCACAAACCAATCCTTCCAAAGCATCTGCTAGCAGGAACTCCCTTCTTAATGAATGTCCCAACCAGTTCTTTTTCCTTTCTCTTACAACGTTCAGCAGACATCTTCACTCACCAACCCTTTCCAATACTCTTTCGTTATTCACTCTTTCCATCCAGCTTCTTCTCTCCATTCTCCTCCACATCCACACCTCAAATGCTTTTAACCTTTTTTCATCCTCTCGTCTCAGTGTCCATGTTTCTGCCCGATTTAGTGCCACACTCCAGACAAAACATTTGCCAAGCCTTTTCCTTAGTCCTTTATCTAATTTGCCACATAAGAGTCTCCTCTTTCTGTTGAAGGCCTCCTTCACTATAGCAATTCGAGTTTTCACCTCCTGGTGACATCTCAAGTCTTTGGTTATTGTGCTTCTGAGATATTTAACTTCACTTACTTGGCTAATGGTAGATCGTCCTATTTTAATATTGGACAGTCTGCGTCTTGTACTGATGACCATACTCTTTGTTTTTGCTGTGTTTATTTGCATCCCATATTCCACACAAGCTTCATTCAGATCTTTGAGCATATTATTCACTGTCCGCTCACTTTCTGCCACTAATACCATGTCATCAGCAAATCTTATACATTCTATTCTCTTTCCACCAATACATATTCCTCTTTTCCCATCTAAGCTTTTCGCAATAATCTCTTCAAGGTATACGTTAAACAACAGTGGGGAAAGGCAACAACCTTGTCTAACACCTCGTCCAATGCTGCTTCCTTCTGACATTTCATTTCCAATCCTTATCCTTACATTCTGGGGTAAATATAGATTCTTTATCATTCGTCTCTTTCTCCAATCTACTCCTTTCCTCTTCAGGATATCCATCCACGATATCCATCATCTTGTTCCACTGAACTCTGTCAAAAGCCTTTTCTAAATCTATAAAAACAGCAACGATTTCTCTACCCTTTTCCATATGCCCTGTGAACAAGTGTGCGCAAAACGCCTTAACGCTGGGAGTTGTTGTGGCAACTGAAGGCATTTAGGTACAAATCGGTGTGTGTAGGTTTCCTGTATACACTGTGTCCCAGCTTGCCGTCAGGTTTCCGTTTCATCAGGACATCAAGAAACGATAGGGCACCAACGTCCAGGACGATCAAATTAATAAAGACAGCGGCCTTCAACTTAGTCAGGCTTGGAACCCTGCACTCAGCCTGGAGAGAACGATGCGGTCCCAGAGATCGAGGACCGCCCCCGACGGCGGCGGCAGGGAGACTGCAGACCCCAGTTCAGACCCAGGCGCCGCTTCCCCCACCACCTCCAGTAGCCAGGAGAGGAACGGTGGAGGGGGTAACGGCTAGTATATATAGGGCGCCGAGAGGAACAGCACAGCATTCGTCAGGAACCACCTGGAGATGGCAGCGTGTACGTCTGCCCAAATATTGTGGAGAGAAATTACGACGCTACCCGGTCGGATACCCGAGAACTGTTCAAATTGGAAATACGCTGGGAAAACTAGAGATCGCATATCAAGCAGGAGATTCTTTGTAGGCTTTAGTTTGGGGATGTATGAAACCAAGGTAACTGGTGTGTTGCCTATGTCCGGATGTGTGGATAAGGACTTAGAGGAATATACCTCTTCTTTAGCTGTTAAGGTATGTATTTTTTGTTACTCTTCAGTGTTCCCACCAAATTTAACTTTTCATCATTGTAAAGCTCCTCGACTACGTCTGTGGATGTACAATAACGACCTGTTGTTTTAATTCTTCCACTTCCTTCCAGCGGATTCACTAGGCGTCTAACAACTGCCTTTGCACTCCGTTCCTCGGCAGGCTATTCATCCTACCCTGCACAGACCTCCATTTTTAGAACATACTGGGTGTGTGCATCTGATAACATCCTAATCAATATGCCATAGTTCCCAGGCTCGTCTTTCATAAAGACCATAAAGGGACATCTTCCTCGAAATCGGGAGAGCATTTCATCGATCGTTAGATCTGCACTTGGTACGCAGTATTTCACAAACATTTTATCAATTTTGTCGAAAACTTCACGAAGGGGGCAAAACGTATCCTGCTTCCGTCTTTCGGTTCTTGTTTCTTTATCATCAATTCTGATCAGGGGGCCGGCCGCGGTGGTCTAGCGGTTCTGGCGCTGCAGTCCGGAACCGCGGGACTGCTACGGTCGCAGGTTCGAATCCTGCCTCGGGCATGGGTGTGTGTGATGTCGTTAGGTTAGTTAGGTTTAAGTAGTTCTAAGTTCTAGGGGACTTATGACCTAAGATGTTGAGTCCCATAGTGCTCAGAACCATTTGAACCATTTTGAACCATTTTGAATCTGATCAGGGACAGATCTCCACATCGAATACTACTCATTGTAGCTACGTATTCTTTCCCAGTATTTTCCCCCATAAGTCGTCAAGAGACAGCGTAGTGTCATTATTTGTGCCCACGAGTATCAAAATACCAATGAATGTGTACATTTCTTCTATGGTTGTAAGTTTTAAGTTCTTATTACGAGATTCTTGGTTTGTATAATCCCCGATAATCTTCATTATTTCGGGAGTTATAAACTTTTTGAAATATTCTGACACACTAGAGGTCACGTCTTCATAAGTCAAGCCTTGACGAAAATTTACTATATTTTGTACTGACCTTGTAACAACACCAACGCTATACTATTGCACATATAATATTTTTTTCTTCTGATTTTCGATAAATTTGTGTAATCGATGTTCTGATTTCATTTCTTTTTTGTTTCATGCCATTATGTTGAAGCTATAAACAATTTTCGATGTAAATTTTAATATTTATGTCAAATTTCAAGCAATGTTGTAATCGAAGGGAAGTGTACCTAATGTTGAAACTATTGTAAGATGTGAAAGTTGTATTTGTACGCCTGGTCCATATGTAGGCAATGTATTAGAATATGTGGAATGTAAAACCTTTGGTGAATACCCTGTCTGTAGGGGAGCGGTAAAAGGTGGATAGCAGGCGAGCGCGGGAAAATGCACACGGGCGCCGTACGGCATAACGGGCTCAGCAGTAGTAGTCGGAGTTGGGCATCGGTCTGAGAAACACGTGCTGGATCGAGGAGGCTCTCCCGGAAAAAGTGGTTTCGTTGAGCCTCGGATGCGCCGTTTCCGACGCCTATACAGCATGGCAATATTCCATAGGCACTAAATGGAAAAGCATTGCGACGCTATGAAGAAGTAAAGTGCCGATACTTCAAGAGCCATTGCTGTGATTGTATGTGTGCTTTGTGCCTCGCCATCTCGCCGCCTGCCGACCGCCTCATCGATACGAACAGGTTGAAAGTTTTAGTACTATATTCGTGTGGACCAGTGTTACTTTTGTTACATACTGTTCAATAACAACTTAAATTTTACCAGAACTGTACTATCAATTAATTATCCTCACAACTAAGCTAGACAGGGTCCTTTCCACATGTTGTGCAATCCGAGTGTCCCGAAATGAAGATTTAAAGTTTATGTTAATAATAATTACCTGCAGACCTATCTATGTAAGAATGATGTTTAAAGAACTTTGTTGTTAATGAATATATAGGTAAATAACATAGGTCTGACAAAGTTGGAAGATAATGTTGAAATTGGTGTAGTAATGAAGTTTAATGAATTTGAGACAAAAATAATGGTAGTTAAATGAGCAGGAAATAAGACAAAAAGAGTAGTAACTCATATATTGGAAATCTTGAATACTTAATGCTTCCAATTATCAAAATTTTCAATACAGTGATCATAACAGTTTCAGGGTATCCCGCCCCCCTCCCCCTCCTTTCTTTCTTTTCTATTCATTTGAATTCTGAAGTGTACTGAACTGATTTGACTAGCAGGATAAAAGCAAAATTTATCAGTGTTTTACCCTTTTTAAAATTGACATTGTATGTGTGTTTCGAAAGTGCTATTTCTAGGGTAACCCATGCCCGATTTCAATCAGATCAATAGACACTACGAAGTTTGTAGTAAACATTATAGTGTATTGTTGTGTGTTTATGGCGTGTCCATATTAGTACAGAAAGTGAGATTATTAGTTCAGTAGATTTTCTGGTTCTAAAATTTACCATATAATGCAGTATTACAACGTGTTGTTATGCTTGAACGTACATCCACTTGTACAGGGAAGAAACTCAGTTAATGCCTAATTAGGCTGGCGACCATATTATTAACAATTGGTAGCATCTGCTGTGTTGTTTCTTGTCTGTCCTAACGTGTAGTTGCACTTCAGACTTGCTTGACGTATCATTGCAGTTACTGAGTGTGTGTAAGTCTGATTTTGCCTCCATTCAGGTACACGCGGTCAACTTATATACCAAAGTCCTTTCTGATAAGGTGAAGCCCGTCATCTTACTATAGTAAAGGCTTTAAAAAGTATCGTACGCCCGAGCGTAGTGTTACAACCTGCGTACTTGCCTTGGACGCACATTAATATATTCCCTACCGCTTTTCGCTTAACAATGATGCTGGAAGCACCTACATACTGTTTATCAGGAGATGAACTCCATGAACGTGAGTCATTTTCAATTGCTGTGTCACTATTGAGTCACAACTATAACATCTTTTTCTGGATCAATTTCATCAACTTCACTTGCTTCATTTATTATAGCTGACACCTCTTCATCTGTAAGAAACCTCTGATACTGACGAGACATTTTATTAGAACTGCGAGTAATGTACAAATGCTCGAACAACAATGGCAATTTATTTCAAAACAACAATGGCAACACAATACAGCGGTACCCACAGTCAGAAACTGCATTTCTTTCTGCCATATTGAGAAATATTTTAATGAGAAAAGTTGTCTCAACCGATGTCTAAGGGGTGGGGGGGGGGCGGGGGGACAAAAACTGCCCGCACTTAAATTAAATGTAATAGGCAAATTTAAATGATTCATAAAAATTATATATGATACCACTTACTCTAGATATTTTTCTACAATTACCTAAATTCTTGCATTTTCACTCCAACAAATAGATATATTACACAAATAAAACGAATACTGTGGGCAATTTTTGCACCCCCCCCCCCAGTGATACTAAGGTTAAGAACATATAGCGAAAGATCATACATCCACAACAATGACAGGTATAACATGGGATCTGATTGGGGGATGTTTATTATATATCTAAATGATATTTCTTTTTATACAACAGGTGATCGTGAGATATTTCTGCTTACTTGTGACACTAGCTTCATAGTGAAGAATGTTGAGTGCAGCATAGGCAAAGTATCAAATGGTACAGAATGAGATTTTCACTCTGCAGCGGAGTGTGCGCTGATATGAAACTTCCTGGCAGATTAAAACTGTGTGCCGGACCGAGACTCGGAGACCTTTGCCTTTCGCAGGCAAGTGCTCTACCAACTGAGCTACCGAAACATGACCCACGCCCCGTCCTCACAGCTTTCTTTCAGGAGAGCTAGTTCAGTCTCAGGACTGAAGACCACAACAACATGGAGTACTAGGAGTGTATGAACTTCGCAGTAAATCTGCGTTCCAAACGTCGTGGCCTCCCCTTGTAAGTCGATAGTATTGGCTCTCTCCATCCAGTATATTTACACCTCCACCTTTATCCAGTTACTGTCGTTTCGCCCATTATGAACAAAAACATTAGATAATCGAACCTGTAGTTGGGCATACTGTCATTCTCACTAAGCAAGATTAGGTACACGTATGTTACCATGTTTTATTAGTTTGCTATGGATAACGTTAATTACATTTACAGTAAGTTTCTCACACTGATCGGTCTGCCACCCTACACTCAACGCAAAACATTTTCTGGGAGACGTACTTGTTACTGCATTGTACTTTTTTCTCTGCTGTTTGCGTCTCTAGGTATTCCGAGTAGACACAGCTGAGACAAAGTACCTGGTGTACTCTGCAAGCATAAACAGAAATGCTATCGCAGTTGCACTACGGATGGTACTCTATACCAAATAAGCAACAGTGAAACAGCCAATTACTCTGAAGCGCCAGAGAAATTGGTATAGGCATGCATATCCAAAAACAGAGAGATGTAAACAGGCAGAATACGGAGCTGCGGTCGGCAACGCCTATATTAGACAACAAGTGTCTGGCGCAGTTGTTAGATCGGTTACTGTTGGTACTATGGTAGGGCATCAAGATTTAAGTGAATTTGAACGTGGTGTCATATTTGGCGCACGAGTGATGGGACACAGCATCTCCGACTTAGTGATGAAGTGGACATTTTCCCGTACGACCATTTCACCACTGTTCTGAATATCAGGAATCCGGGAAAACATCAAATCTCTGACATCGCTGCGGCCGGAGAAAGATCCTGCAGGTACGGGACCAACGACGACTGGAGAGAAACGTTCATCGTGACAGAAGTGCAATCCTTCCTCAAATTTCTGCAGATTTCAATGCTGGGCCATCAACAAGTGTCAGCGTGCCGACCGTTCAACGAAACATAATCGATATGGACTTTCGGAGCCGAAGGCCCACTCGTGTAGCCTTGATGACTGCACGACACAAAGCTTTATGCCTCCTCTGGGTCCGTCAACACCGACGTTGGACTGTTGATGGCTGGAAACATGTTGCCTGGTCGGACGAGTCTCGTTTCTAATTATATCCAGCGGATGGTTGTGTACAGGTATGGAGACAAGCTCATGCATCCATGGACTCTGCATGTCAGCAGGGGACTGTTCAAGTTGTTGGAGGCTCTGTAATGGAGTGGGCGTGTGCAGTTGGAGTGATATGGGCCCCCTGATATGTCTAGATACGACTATGACAGGTACATAAGCATCCTGTCTGATCGCCCGCATCCATTCATGTCCATTGTTCATTCTGCCGGACTTGGGCAGTTTCAGCAGGACAATGCGCCACCCCACTCGTCCATAATTGCTACAGAGTGGCTCTAGGAACAATCTTCTGAGTTTAAACACTTCAACTGGCCCCAGATTCCCGACATATGAACATTACTGAGCATATCTATGATGCCTTGCAAGGTGGTGTTCGGAAGAGATCTGCGCCTTCTCGAACTCTTACGGACTTACGAACAGCCCTGCAGGATTCATGGTGTAAGTTCCCTTCATAACTACTTCAGACATTAGTTGAGTTCATGACACGTCGTGTTACGGCACTTCTGAGTGCTTGCGGGGCCCTACATGATATTAGGCACTTGTAACAGTGTCTTTAGCTCTTCAGTGTATTTTGATGGTGATTGCTTATAGGTCGACTTCGATGCTCGTCAGTCCATAACTGATAGTGGATTAAACTATTACAGACACGTAAGACGTTTCCTCTTTAAAGTACTTTAAATAGCGCACGAGCACGTAGCAACCATGAAGATTAATAGTAAACGTGGATGGGAAAGAGGTTAAAAAAAGAGATAAATGGCTCTGAGCACTATGGGACTTAACTTCTGAGGTCGTCAGTCCCCTAGAACTTAGAACTAGTTAAACCTAACTAACCTAAGGACACCACACACATCCATGCCCGAGGCAGGATTCGAACCTGCGACCGTAGCGGTCGCGCGATTCCAGAGTGTAGCGCCTAGAACCGCTCGGTCACTCCGGCCGGCTACAAGTTGAATTACTGACAGCAAAGTGATGCGGAAATACCCTCTCTACCCACATCACGGCATACCATGAGTGTTGGCGTGGGCCACAGTGAGCAACAGAAACAAAATCCACAGACACACTAGAAACATTTATTTTTGTTGATAAACATTATGTGATACATTGAATTTGCACATAATGAAATCAGTGGACGTTGTAAGTATCCATGTCAATAGGAAATACAAGCATTACTATAGTGTCTTTTCGTGCCGCTGACTTTGGAAGTCTTTGGTAGTCTACAAATGTCTTCTGTGAAGCTAATTTCATGTGCTTCTGCATCCTTCTGGATCTGCAGCAAGCGAAAAATGTCTGTCAGAGTTTCGTGACTTCTGCAGATAAGTCACAATTGCAGTGGTTTCATTTGTATTAACTGATCTGACATATGCTACGAAATGATTGCCACTTTTACAATAACTTAGTTCTTTCTTTTGGAGCTCACCTTCGATGTTCAGTTCTTCTTAGTCGCGAAAACTCAAATTATCGTCACTGTTACCGGTCAGAAGAATAGCAGAGCCTTCTTGAGTTCCTCTCTGGCCGAAGCTGCCTTCTGACACGTTTAAAAACGGGCGCGTTGGTTGTTTAATGTTGAGAGTTTGACCAGTTTGTTTTCTTCCCATTTTCACGTTCTAGAAACTCCTGCTTCTCCGGGCTGTCAGTTAAAAATTCATGTTCCTCCTCTTTTTCTTCCATAATTGAGCTGCTGTAGTTGCTTTTGGAAAAGGCGGAAATTCCTTCAGTGAATCCAAGTATATTGAGCTATTTGAACAGTTACTAATCACAGGCAGAGTTACAACTGGAGCAGTGCCTGTGTTATTGGTGTCTGTTATATCTGTCTTTTCGGTGTCATAATCAGTGTTTTGTGGTACATTTCCAACTACTGCACCTTCTTTACTGTTGCTCTATGAGGATAAGTAATCTTTCAAGAGACTGTCTCCAGATCTTATATTGCAATGCTGCTGACAGAACTTTCGTGCTTTCTTAAATTACACAGGCTATTCACAGCTTTCATCATTTCTTCTGCATGTTGTTCTTGTTGTTGTTGTGGTCTTCAGTCCTGAGACTGGTTTGATGCAGCTCTCCATGCTACTCTATCCTGTGCAAGCTTCTTCATCTCCCAGTACTTACTGCAACCTACATCCTTCTGAATCTGCTTAGTGTATTCATCTCTTGGTCTCCCTCAACGATTTTTACCCTCCGCGCTGCCCTCCAATACTAAATTGGTGATCCCTTGATGCCTCAGGACATGTCCTACCAACCGATCCCTTCTTCTAGTCAAGTTGTGCCACAAGCTCCTCTTCTCCCCAATCCTATTCAATACCTCCTCATTAGTTATGTGATCTACCCATCTAATCTTCAGCATTCTTCCGTAGTACCACATTTCGAAAGCTTCTATTCTCTTCATGTCCAAACTATTTATCGTCCATGATTCACTTCCATACATGGCTACACTCCATACAAATACTTTAAGAAATGACTTCCTGACACTTAAATCTATATTCGATGTTAACAAATTTCTCTTCTTCAGAAACGCTTTCCTTGCCATTGCCAGTCTACATTTTATATCCTCTCTACTTCGACCATCATCAGTTATTTTGCTCCCCAAATAGCAAAACTCATTTACTACTTTAAGTGTCCCATTTCCTAATCTAATTCCCTCAGCATCACCCGACTTAATTCGACTACATTCCATTATCCTCGCTTTGCTTTTGTTGATGTTGATCTTATATCCTCCTTTCAAGACACTGTCCATTCCGTTCAACTGCTCTTCCAAGTCCTTTGCTGTCTCTGACAGAATTACAATGTCATCGGCGAACCTCAAAGTTTTTATTTCTTCTCCATGGATTTTAATACCTACTCCAAACTTTTCTTTTGTTCCCTTTACTGCTTGCTCAATATACAGATTGAATAACATCGGGGAGAGGCTACAACCCTGTCTCACTCCCTTCCCAACCACTGCTTCACTTTCATGACCCTCGACTCTTATAACTGCCATCTGGTTTCTGTAAAAATTGTAAATAACCTTTCGCTCCCTGTATTTTACCCCTTCCACCTTAGAATTTGAAAGAGAGTATTCCAGTCAACATTGTCAAAAGCTTTCTCTAAGTCTACAAATGGTGGAAACGTAGGTTTGCCTCTCCTTAATCTAGCTTCTAAGATAAGTTGTAGGGTCAGTATTGCCTCACGCGTTCCAATATTTCTACGGAATCCAAACTGATCTTCCCCGAGGTCGGCTTCTACCGGTTTTTCCATTCGTCTGTAAAGAATTCGTGTTAGTATTTTGCAGCTGTGGCTTATTAAACTGATTGTTCGGTAATTTTCACATGTGTCAACACCTGCTTTCTTTGGGATTGGAATTATTATATTCTTCTTGAAGTCTGAGGGAATTTCGCCTGTCTCATACATCTTGCTCACCAGATGGTAGAGTTTTGTCAGGACTAGCTCTCCCAAGGCTGTCAGTAGTTCTAAGGGAATGTTGTCTACTCCCGGGGCCTTGTTTCGACTCAGATCTTTCAGTGCTCTGTCAAACTCTTCACGCAGTATCATATATCCCATTTCCTCTTCGTCTACATCCTCTTCCATTTCCATAATATTGTCCTCGAGTACATCGCCCTTGTATAGACCCTCTATGTACTCCTTCCACCTTTCTGCTTTCCCTTCTTTGCTTAGAACTGGGTTTCCATCTGAGCTCTTGATATTCATACAGGTGGTTCTCTTTTCTCCAAAGGTCTCTGCAGGTAGTAAGCCAAAAGTAGTTTTTCTCTCTCTGTAGCGAACCATTTTTATTTTCATCAAGTACACTGATCAGCCAAAACATTATGACCACTGCCTATGGCGGCGTTGGATGGCACCTAATGGCGTTGCAGGCACGTGACACGGTAACTGAAGTATGTAAAAAATGGGTCAAATGGCTGTGAGCACTATGGGACTTAACACCTATGGTCATCAGTCCCCTAGAACTTAGAAATACTTAAACCTAACTAACCTAAGGACATCACATACATCCATGCCCGAGGCAGGATTCGAACCTGCGACCGTAGCGGTCGCGTGGTTTCAGAATGAAGTGCCTAGAACCGCACGGCCACACCGGCCGGCTGAAGTATGTAAGCGAAGCGTACACGAACGGGGGATAAACCTAGCGAAGATGGGCTGCAAATGGCGGAAATCCACTGAGACAAGTGACGTGAGAAAGGGGACATTATGATTACACAGACCTGTGAACGAGTGTCTTCGAAACGGCGAAGCTGGTCAAATGTTCACGTGCTACTGTCGCGAGCATCTACAGAAAGTTGTAGGAAGTGGCGACTGCGATTCTACCCTGTCACTAAGTATCGCCAAAATACCCGAAAAGTACCGTGTTAACTAATGCAGTCAAAATCAAGTCGTATCTAAATAGACGTTTCTCCAAATTTTACTTCCCAACACAATATCTGACCGAGCATTTATCCCAGTTTAGCATAGAATAACCAAATTAAATAAGATTTAAGGACATTGAGAAAAAAACTTGCTTCTAACATCAATAAACAAAAGAATACCGAAGTTGAGTGACGAACCCACAATTTTACACGACTCTCATTCAAAGTAATCACAACCCGTGTGATTTGACAGATACCCACCTTTGAATTACCCACTATAGAATGTTATCACCAATAGCAAGCGAGCTTCACTGTCATTGGTCGACGTTCAAGAAATTAATGGCGGGCGCCCTTGTCCAAGTAGCAAAGTATTACAATACTTCTGGTAAATGTTACGGCACGCGGATTTAGACACATACCCTCCTAAAGTTATAAAAATTACACATGCAGGGGAAGCGAATTTAAAATGTAAAAAAATAAAATGGAAATAATTAAATGGGAAATGGCTACTGCTAATGAAAGTCAACAGTGTCTACATAGAACACACCACTTCGTGGAGAACACTTTTATTCTAAAGAAGACAAATGTTATGTGAATGTCAGCCAAAAGGAAAAGAAATTACAAATTAAAATTATTTGCAATAATTTTGAGTCTATGACAGGAGAGCGCTGCTTTTAAATCTTATCTTGTGTGTTGTGACGATGGTCGCGATATCGACGGCAGCTGGTGAAACGCTGAGATCTGCTGCCACGGTCGTGTGATTGCAGCCGATGATGTTTTCCTCGTAATCGGGCGGGCGGTGGTATTCATTACGCTGCAAATCTGATTACAGTGGCGTTTTACAGGCCACAGGCTGGTCGATCTAATTGTTGTTACGGATGTCCGTATGTGCACAGTTTTAATGTTTCTGGCGCACACAATTTAAGTTTACTTATGCCACACACAGTTTATAAAACTTGCCGACTGCGAATTCTGTAGAAAGTCAATTCGTATTAATGGAGTGGCGCGATCGCGAAAAAGCGTCCTAGGCGGGAATGTACTCACACACAATAGACAGTTCGCCTAAGTTCAGAACAACTGTTCCTGATTATAGGCGTCCGGTAGTTCATCGAAACGCGAATAAATACGTAAGTTCACAGTACTTGAGTGTACGAAAACACAGTCAAAATACAAGCGCAGTTCAATTCACAGACAGAGGGCTGCAATACCGTCCATTCTCGGTTGCATTGTCATAGTTACTTCGTCTCACGGCACAGTCTCTGTATTTACTTCGCCCAGTTTCTACACTCACTGTTATCGTATCACGTCCTGGTACAAAACAGTCATTAAAAACATACATCGCTTTGCCACTAAACTCAATCTTCACCCGCTCTTAAAAGTCACGACTCCCACAGTAAAACATGTGTCCGCCTCTCTCGCTACCCAACAACACACCCCCCGTTTTGTTGGATCGACTATCGATATTGCTCTCTCTCTCTCTCTGTACTCTCGCCCACAGTTTATTCAACATCAAAGTAAATTACACATATCTTTACACATCTATTTTCTACCAAACTTATCACACTAAACGATAAACAAAAAAAATTAAAGCTTTCCGCAATCAATAAACTCTAAACATATTTACCTACTTACAAAAAAGAAATAATTTCCAGTTACGTATTACATCTAGAAAACAACTTTTTACTCTATAATACAGGGCAAAAGAAAAATGCGCTACTACATCAAAGATGTATGAACAGACGGGGAAAAAACAAGATATATATATATATATCGCAAAATAACGATGTCTTCACAAGGAGGACAGTAAAACTGCCACTAAGCGCTAAATGGTTGGACGTCGACGACCCTTCGCAAAACGTGCGGTTCGGAGTCTTGTCTGCTCTGTAGAGCGGTATAGGCGGTGATCTGTGGCATCTCTGCCGAAAGAGCATAACTCTGGTGCCGCACAGTGGTTTCGGAGCACACCGTCCATCGTACATTGGTGAACATGCAGCTCCGTAGCAGACCACACCTGCGTGTTCGCATGTCGACCCAACCACATCGTCAGTTACGATCGCAAAGGGCGCGGGACCATCGGGATTCGACAGTCGGTCAGTCAGTCACATTATTGCTACACTAGGTCGGTGGTCGCCTCCACAAACGCCGTCATCGAGGTGGACGGCGGCTCGAGACGTGCAGCGAGGCAGGAGCGCAGGCTGGTGGCAGCAGCATTACGCTATGGGAGACATTCTCCTGCGCTCCCGTGGGACCTGTGGTGTGAGCGTGTGGGTGCTGTTCTGTCATTCTGCGCAACGGATTAGTCTGAGATGCACCCTTTACCCTGTGGCTCCTGCAAGGTGCAGTTTCCACCCCCACACTAATACAGAAGTCAGACAGTCGCTCCTAACGTTCTAAAGAGAAATGCCTGAAAAACTTTCAGCAATAAATATCTACTGGAGTCGTCCGTTGTAAGGAAATGACACAAAAATTCACAATATTTCTTACGTAACTGGTGGGATACTTGGGTACTGGAGTAGTGGTAGTTAGTGTAAGAAAAACATGAAACTAACGAAAATTAATATTATTATTTTTTTTTTTTTTTTGCAAAAATTGTGAGAAATCACAATGACACTTATTGTTGCGAACTGAACAAATTATTTCAGGGTTCTTTTCGGAATGTGAAGTTACCTATTAAGGATAGAATTCGCTAAAGAAATTTCTATACAAAGTTTAACATTGTCATTGACTTGGCAGAATGGCTGAGAGCCACGCCTACTCAACTTGAATAATTATCCGTTAGAATGTTGCTAGATACGGTCGAGGCTGTCGCGTGTGAAATGCAGTGAAGTGTACCGTTGTGGAGGAAATATGAGGCTCGCAAGAGCTGTAGCGCACAATACCGTAAGCTGCGATGACTGCTGTCTGCGCCGCTCGCTGCTCACAAACAAGATAACTCTCGTTCTATCTGCATTGACCTTCGCCAATCAAACTCTCCCTATGCCTTGATGAAGTCGAGGACTCCTGTTCGCCCCCTAGTCTAACCATTGGCGTGGTACACCGGTCAGATAACCAGTCCACCTCGATGCCACACAAAAATTCGCTCGCAGGCGTTTAACTACAACTCTGTCCATTCACACCGCACAATAAGCATCGCAGCCAACACAGTGAACCACGTTTAATCGCAAGGACACAATATAGAGTCGCACTCCAATTCGCTCTCGACAGAGGTGCTCTCCCAGTGAAGTACTGAGGAGAGACTTGTTCCTCGCTCCAAGGGCGACAACGGAACAGCCCCTCTCCACGCGAAACGTGAAGGGATATATCTTTCGGTCTCTTCATTTACTCCTTCAGCTCAAGGCGTCAGGAATATCGTCTGCCTATCAGCATTGCTCTTCTAAAACGGGAGAATGACGTTTCGTTTAAGGTGACCAGTCTGCAAATCTGTAGCATCGGCATTTGGCGTTTGCTGTCTCCCTGTGAAAACCTCTGAAACTGTGTGCTATGTTTGTAAAGAACGCGTATGCTGGGCGCTTGCACGCAATGTAGCGGAATTTGCTTTTAAGCCGAACACGGGGTCGTTCTCCCTTTCACTCGGGCAAATGCTGTCTGCTCTACGGGCGGTCGCCGGCCGACGTAGATAGGTTGACTCGTCCTCTGAAGGGACTGGCCTCCTGGCATGTGGTTTGCCTCTCCCGAACTAAAAACTTTTGTGACCGTCGTGTCTTGTATGTGTGTGTGTGTACGCCAGCCTCGAGTATTTCAACCTCGGTGAGCACTCGCGATTTACCTGTTATTTGCGTATCGTTTATATGAATTCATACAACAATGACTTTATCTTATCGAGTTTGGGTTCGAATGAAGCGTCTTGATGTGCAGAATGATTGTGAGGGCGGGAGACCACTACGTGTTACAGTGATAGTAATCGATGACATGCTGACAGCTGCGAACAAACTGCATCCTTTCATGCTCAATGTCTTCTCCAATGGCAATGTCATCTTTCAGCAGTATAACTGTCCGCGTCTCGGCCCCAGAACCGCGCTACAGTGTTTTGAAGAGCATTATAGTGAACTCACGTTTGATGTCTGAGCGACCAAATCCCCTGATGTAAATCCCATGGAACCCATCTGGGTTGCTATCTGGTGCCATCACCGTGTACGCAAATCAGCGGCCTGTCATTTACGCGAATTGCGTATACATCTAATGCCACATACCTCCACAAACCTACCAACAAACTGTCGGATCCCTGACACGCAGAATCAGTGATGTATTTCGTTCCAAACACGGACGAGCAAGTTATTACGCAGGTGGTCATAATGTTTTAGCTCATCAGTTTACGCTCACTGTGACCCAGAAAAAATTGCTCACTCTGAACCGTACCCCTTCAACACAACTGAAAATATTTATTACCGAGCGAGATGGTGCAGCACGGGCAGGGCCGACTTCCTTCCCCATTCTTCCCTAACCCGATGACACAGATAGTTTGTCCCCTGCCCCACATCACCAACCAACATATTTATTCAGTCACATATAGATATTATAACTCTGTATTTAATATGGTATGAAGAGACAGTGTCCATGATAATGGCTTACCTTCTTGAAATTTGTTTTGTGGAAGATGAGGAAGTACAAATAATTCAAATCAAATGTGTATGAAATCTTATGGGACTCAACTGCTAAGGTCAACAGTCCCTAAGCTTACACACTACTTAATCTAAATTATCCTAAGGACCAACACACACCCATGCCCGAGGAAGGACTCGAATCTCCGCCGGGACCAGCCGCACATACAAATAATTACTGCAGACGTGTCAAAATTTGCAGAGGAAAGTAGTAAAACACTAGACTCACAATTTCAGTACTCTAGCATCTTTCAGCCATCTAGTTTTCAGTCTTCTAGATGTTAAGAAAGTGTAGGCTACATGTGCAAAAGTACGGCGGTATCCTGACAGTCACAGATTTCATATAATCAATTACTCACTGCGTCCCACTGCTCAGTGTGGCCCAGTCTCCCCTAGGCATAAATGTTTTTGGTGATTGGCAGCCGAGTTTTGGGCATTTAAAAAGCATTAAATGATCGTTGCTCGACCTAATCCTGCCGATAGCCCACAGAAATTTACAGGTATAAGGCTCACATGACCCTAAAAGAACCAAGTGCTTACCTTCTCGTAGGGTAAATGTTAGTCACTAATAGTGCTACTGTATTTGGGGTAAGATTATACACTTTGCTTTGAAACTGTAGAGGGAACAATGTAATAGTTATTGAAACGAACTGTTGCATGCCCAGTATTTACTACCGACCACTGCGAAAACTTTCTGAGCCAAATTATCTCATTCAGTGTGCTTTGTCATGATTAGTGGGTCTTACAGAGATCTGATTCTCACGGTTTGTCCCCATCTACATCACGTACACCACATCTACACGTTCAGGGTGACAGTTACTGAGCTATATGAAACAAAGTCTTCGTAACTTCTGAACGATTTGCGTTAGGACGTTCAAACTGCACGGTTGGCCGCGGGGCATGATGGGACTTAATATACGCCTTGTTGTTTGGTTTAGCGATGAAGCCCACTTTCATTCGGATGGGTTCGTCGGCAAGCAAAACTGGCGTGCGATCGAGAAGTCTCTTCACCCTCAACATATGTCTGTGTGGTGTGCAGCGCCCAGTCACGGAATAATCGGCAAGATATTCCTCGATGGCACGGTGACTGCCGACTGGTACCTGAAGGTTTTTGAAGATGATTTCATTCCCATTAACCAAAAAGACCCTGGTTTCGACACGTTGTAGTTCATGCAAGACGGAGCTCGATGCCGTCGGAACAGGATAGAGTCTAATGTCCTGGAGGGGCACTTTGGGGACCGCATTCTGGCTCTGGAGTATCCAGAGGCCACTAGTATGGGCCGCCATATTCTCCAGATCTGAACACGTGCGACTCCTTTTTGTGGGGCTATATTAAAGACAAGGCATACAACAATAACCCCAAAACCACTGCCGAGCTGAAACAGCCATTCTGGAGGTCATTGACAGCATCGATGTTCCGACACTTCAGTGGGTCACGCAGAATTTCACTATCCGTCTGCGCCACATGATCGCCAATGATGGCAGGCATATCGCACATGTCATAATGTAGATCCGGATATTTGTAGTGAGGTTAACATGTTGAATAAAGTGTGTGCACGACGTAGTTTATAATTAATTTACCTTTTTTTCATATTGTTCAATATTTGTTACCCTGTACATCTACATCTATATCTATATACTGCAAACCACCATGAGGTGCATAGGAGACGGTACATCCCACTGTACCAGTTATCAGTGTTTCTCCCCATTCCATTCATGTATGGAGTGCGGGAAGAATGATTGTTTGAAGCCTCTGTGCGTACAGTAATTACTCTAATCTTGTTCTCGCGACCCCTATGTCAGCGAAACGCAGGGGACTGTAGTATATTCCTAGAGTCATCATTTAAAGCCGTTTCTTGAAACTTTGTTAATAGACACTCCCGGGGTAGCTTATGTCTATCTTCGAGAGTCTTCCAGTTCAGTTCCTCCATTATCTCTGTGACACTCTCCTATGCATTAAACAAACCTGTGACCTTTCGTGTTGGCCTTCTCTGTACACGTTCAGTATCTCCTCTTAACCACGTTTAGTACCAGTCCTGCACACTTGAGTAATTTTCGCAGGCTGTTCGCATAAGTGATATGTAAGCAATCTCCTTTGTGGACTGACTGCATTTCCCCATTATTCTACCAATAACTTTTCGTGCTGCCCTTCTCTGCACACGTTCAATATCTCCTCTTAGCCTTGTTTGGTACCAGTCCTACACACTTGAGCAATATTCGCAGGCTGGTCGGACAAGTGATGTGTAAGCAATCTCCTTTGTAGACTGACTGCATTTCCACAGTATTCTACCAATAAACCGATGTCTACCATCTGCATCACCCATGACTGAGCCTATGTGATCATACCAGTTCATGTCCGTACAAAGTGTTACACCCAGGTATTTGTCTGAGTTGTCCGATACCAACAGTGACTTTCTGGTATTATAGTCATAGGATATTACGATTTTGTTTTGTGAGGTGCACAATTTTACGTTTCTGATCATTTAAAGTTAGTTCCCAGCCTCTGCACCACATTGAAATCTTATCAGTCTGAGTATTCATGCAGCTTCTTTCAGATAGTACTTTGTTATACAAAACTGTATCATATGCAAAAAGCCCCATTTTACTATAAATATTGTCTGCAAGGTCATTAATGTACAACAGGAACAGCAAGGGTCCCAACACTTTCCCCTGAGGTAAACCTGAAGTTGCTTCTACATCTGACGACGACTCTCCGTCCATTCTGAATAAAACAAGCATTGCACTATCGCATTTAGCAGCTGATATTGGGCAAGTGACTTTCAAGTAAAACGTCTTCTCTTTACGAGTATATACATAACGGATTCACAACTGCAAAGACATTTCATGTATTTCATAACGGCTTAGTCACTGCAGTGAATGTCCGAAGGAACATTGAATCTTAATTTGGAACAACACAGGTGTTGCCCATATTGTATGGATAACTAGTTCCAAAACTGCTGAGGAATTGGGTATTGCATTAAAGCTAACATGACCACTGATTTGGCTGAATGCAACTGATACGTAGGTATCCTCGTTGCATAATTTCCGACCGGAGACAATGTCTCTAGAGCTCTCGCAGCCTCTGGGAAATGTTGAGGAAATAGTCTCATGGTTTTATATTTTTCAGGCCATCTCTTCTCCCACATTCGTGATAAATTGGAAGCCTATTTTCAGGGAGTAGTCGATTCTCTAAAAAGAGTTTATTGCGTCGTTTACAATGACAACGGCATTCGTAATTTCCGGCACTACATTTGCATTGTTGCCCACGAGGTTGAGTTTGTGACTTGATCAAAGAAACTGTGAGGATCGATAATATTTCTTTCTCAAAATGGCCTGTACGCTGCTCTCTCTGCCAGCCATTATAGAACAGCCATCGAAGACAAATCCTACACAATCTCCTGTGATGCGCAGTAACCGTTCCCCAATGAAGTAGACGCCCCGTTCTTTGAAATGATCCGGGCGTCACAGATCTCGTGTCGAATCGCGACCAGAATGGAACCTGTTGCACCATTCCACAATAGTACTTTTCGACAGACCTGCTTCCTCGTAGACATTCTTCATTCTCTGACTGATGTCTACCGTTGTTTGTCCTTCGGCAGTGAAGAAAAGAATAACAGCACTTAGTTCCTGTTTGGACGCATTTGGTGATAACGTCGTCATAGTTTACGTTTTGGCATTTACTACACGCACGTCGGAAAGACACGAGTGTCACACCAGTCTCTCGCCTGCATGTCGGTGCTTATATACACGCATTAGAGTTGCGCTACGTTGCATATACGCTGCAGTAAAGCCTTCAAACGAAAACTTTTTGATCGGACCTTGGATAATGATAATTTTCCGTAGATGTTGGATATTTCGCGTTCTTGTTGATGCTGGCTAACTACAATACAGCACATACTCTGAACATTACAGACAAGAAATCAATGTGAGCCCTTAGTAGGCCGATCACTGAGTTATCATTTTAACTTGAGACGCCACTGGATAAACAAATGTCGATTGTGAATGATGTGGATTGCTGAGTGTTCTCTTTTGCCTTTGACACGTTTCCTAATTACTGATAAAAACCCCTTGTCGTGAGACTACTTTAAAAAACCACATACCCGATGGGAATACAGGGTTATTACAAATGATTGAAGCGATTTCACAGCTCTACAATAACTTTATTATTTGAGATATTTTCAAAATGCTTTGCACACACATACAAAAACTCAAAAAGATTTTTTAGGCATTCACAAATGTTCGATATGTGCCCCTTTAGTGATTCGGCAGACATCAAGCCGATAATCAAGTTCCTGCCACACTCGGCGCAGCATGTCCCCATCAATGAGTTCGAAAGCATCGTTGATGCGAGCTCGCAGTTCTGGCACGTTTCTTGGTAGAGGAGGTTTAAACACTGATTCTTTCACATAACCCCACAGAAAGAAATCGCATGGGGTTAAGTCGGGAGAGCGTGGAGGCCATGACATGAATTGCTGATCATGATCTCCACCACGACCGATCCATCGGTTTTCCAATCTCCTGTTTAAGAAATGCCGAACATCATGATGGAAGTGCGGTGGAGCACCCGTTCAACCGTTTCTTCGCTCACTGTAGGCCGACCCGTTGATTTCCCCTTACAGAGGCATCCAGAACCTTTAAACTGCGGATACCATCGCCGAATGGAGTTAGCAGTTGGTGGATCTTTGTTGAACTTCGTCCTGAAGTGTCGTTGCACTGTTATGACTGACTGATGTGAGTGCATTTCAAGCACGACATACGCTTTCTCGGCTCCTGTCGCCATTTTGGTCTCACTGTGCTCTCGAGCGCTCTGACGGCAGAAACCTGAAGTGCGGCTTCAGCCGAACAAAACTTTGAGGTTTCCTACATATCTGTTGTGTGTCGTGACCATATGTCAATGAATGGAGCTACAGAGAATTTATGAAATCGCTTCAATCATTTGTAATAGCCCTGTATATCAAGAATGGTCCAGAGCCACGCGAATCATGTGTAAATATTGATTTGTATGTGAATAAACAAAGGGTTTAGCAGAAGATTACAACTTTAATACGCAGATCTGTAACAAAGAAAGAAAACGTAATATTCACGGTTCTTTTGGGTGCACGGTTAGCTATCGGTATGACAAACTGTCTGCTAAATACTTCAGGCTGCAGCGCTAAGTCCCTCAAGTTCGAATGTCGGGTAATTTCCAAGAATGATTGCGTATCGGAGTTGGGGTGTGCAAACGATACATATCGAACGTGCGATCGTAAATCGATCATGCAACTCTGTTGGCGGGCGTTATTAGTATCTTTACGATGCTCACTACAGCAACGACATAAGAAGAGCGTTACAAAAATACTTGTAATTGCAAAGGAGACGACTTACCTTACTCCTCGTCGGCATTTTCATCATGTGAAAGTCCATTACGGTGCTCTGGATGGATAATTTGGAAGAGTGGAACCGTGTATTCTTCCTGATACTCGTTCGTTTACCGTACTATCCGCAATGAAATTGTCACAGTATCTCAGCATTGAAACTGTTCTTACGAAATTTTACACACTTCGCAGTCTACACAGTCCCTTATTCCCTCGTCTTGTAGTACTCCATATTCGCGACAAAAAGTCAAACAATTTTCTACGCTGGATAAACATGGAATTGGATTTTTCCATGTGAGAGAATCCGCGGGACTAGTGCAGCAGGGGATACAACCCGTCGGCTTTGAACAATGACGTCACAAGTCGCCAGAGAGCATGTATTACAGAGATGAAAGAACTGAGGAGAATGTTGAGAAACAAAGGAATGCGAGAGAGATAAACATTGATCTTGTCAAAAGCATAAGAGTTTTTCGACTTAAAAAAAAAAAAAAATCTCACGAGATAGAATAAACTGATCCTACTTTATTAAGCAATGTCTTGTCAAAAGCCGAGAAGCGATTGTTCTTAATGTTCTAGCTCCCTTCAGTACGTAATAAGTGTTTTTTGACTTAAAAAAAAATTTCACGAGATAGAATAAACTGATTCTACTTTATTAAGCAGCTCCCTTCAGTACCTAATAAGTGTTTTTTGGCTTTTTAAAAAAAAAATCTCACGAGATAGAATAAACTGATCCTACTTTATTAAGAAATATCTTGTCAAAAGCCGAGAAGCGATTCTTCTTATTGTTCTAGCTTCCTTCAGTACGTAATAAGAGTTTTTTTGGCTTTTTTTAAAAAAAAAATCTCACGAGATAGAATAAACTGATCCTACTTCATTAAGCAATCAGTAAAGAAACGATTTTTTGACTTAAAAAAAAATCTCACGAGATAGAATAAACTTATCCTACTTTATTAAGCAGCACCCTTCAGTACCTAATAAGTGTTTTTTGGCTTTAAAAAAAAATCTCACGAGATAGAATAAACTGATCCTACTTTATTAAGCAATATCTTGTCAAAAGCCGAGAAGCGATTCTTCTTAGTGTTCTAGCTCCCTTCAGTACGTAATAAGAGTTTTTTGGCTTTTTAAAAAAAAAATCTCACGAGATAGAATAAACTGATCCTACTTCATTAAGCAATCAGTAAAATGATGCACCCAATATCAAGCGATCGCTTTTAGATTTACATTCAATTATTTTAATGATAGTGCTTATTAGAACACAGAACTGCTTTATTATCTATGCCTCGAAGTGAAGACATTACGATCTATGACTAAGGAATGACGTCATTGTTCAAAGCCGACGGGTTGTATCCCCTGCTGCACTAGACCCGAATCCGCCGAAGAAACGTCAAGAACACCAGACATCCCACTCACTAAAGACATAAATCGTCTGGGATTCCCTAGCAACTCACAAGTAATTCGCGGAAGTGTGTTATTTAGAGCAACTAAGGTAACGACGGAAAACAGATGAAAATGACGGTCACATATAATTGATCACAATGCCCGCCACAAGAGTCGCATGATCGATTTACGGTCGCACGTTCGATGTGTATCGTTTGGACACCGCAAGTTCGATAGGTAATCATTCTTGGAAACGACCGAATGTCGAATCTTCGATCTTCATAAATATTTTCATATCAATGGCTGGAAGCATTTGGGGGATTATTTATGTAAACATACAGGTTGACAGAGGGCTAGTGCAATCGACGTTACTATTTACAAAACAATACACTACTTCAGTTTAAATATTTTATTTTCAACTCATGTCAAAATTCTGTACGACTGATGCGCAACTTTCAGTCACGAGATTGTTTTCGCGCCACGTGCCATTTACTCTCTGTTTTTCCGCGACGAATAATTGCTCTCTGAACGGCGAACGTATACGAGCAGCCGTGCCTTGGCCGCACTTGTCTTGCTTGCTGTGTCTTCGACAGTTACATACGAGGTGGATTCGGAGCTTCCAGTATTCTATACAAGAGTTGTATTACACAAGATTTTATTTTCGGTTTCCAGAGTCCAGCAGAAAGTTCTCTTGGCGATAAGGTAAGAGATAATCAACTTTTGTAGCGCGGAATGAGACTGATGCGTAATCAGTACCGATTGTTCTCATAGATAGTTACGAAAATGTGTGATGCCTGTGTTCTTCGAGGATGTTGAGGTTGTTGTGTTGTTATTGGACATGTCAACATATAAGAAAAACATTACGTGGTCGAACTGCGTGGTCGAACTGCGTGGTCGTACACCCGTCTCGTGCTCTGCAGCTTCTGAGACACTCATTTCCTTCACGATCATCCCATAGGCGAAATACCTACGGTACTGAAATGCTGTTTCTTTCGGTTGGCAGTGGCTTGGAACAGATGACAAAGTAGCTGCGGGTGTTTTTAATGTCGCTGCATCATAGCAAGTTTCTGGTCAGTTTTACGTACATAATCTACTGTCTGACAAGCTAATGGTCGTAACTTGCAAACATTCTGTTAATGGTGCTAACTGCCTTGTACGTTTAGCACCGCTCAACTGGTGCAATAGTTCCGTGAAGCGTTTTCTCTAGAATGAGTTTAGTCAGTCCTGGCATCATGTGCAGTACATGCAAATTATTCGTTAGCAGGTTGTGTAAAAGTTTCATGTGTTCATTTTTGACAGCGCATATGAACGCGCAAGCTCGCGCATGCGAACACGTACACACGCTCGTATGTGTGTGTGTGTGTGTGTGTGTGTGTGTGTGTGTGTGTGTGTGTGTTTTTCCCTCAAGACCGAAATATATTAATTTTGCTCCCTCACATCCGACCCCTTTTCAGGGTGTAAGATTAGTTTCAACTCCAATTAAATAAAAAATTCGGATACCACTGTTGCAAATTTGAACTCACAAATGTAACGCAGGTTCCATCAGTTACGTAGTTTCGCGCCATAACATAATAAATAGCAGTTGTCTTATGTTTAGTGATCATTTCTGAGACTCTAAATGTTAATGTGTGGTTGCAATTGTGTGGTTGTAGATTACATCGTGAAAATTATTGACCTACAAATTCTGCTTTACTTCCATCCAAACTGCCTGCTCTGTCTGCTCTGTTTAGTCATTTTGATTTAGTGACCGCTTTTTCTCAGCAGTTGTTCACTGATCCATGCAACCATCCTGCACAGGTTTTCAAATACTCCCAATCTCTGCCGAAAGCGCGATGGAATCTTTCAGTACATATACAGCAGAGTTGATATCTCGGCAATAAGTGCAGATCGCGCCTCTAGCTCACAGTTACAACACATTGTAAACCGTCCCTCTGCAGTATTTGTTGATCATAACTGTTATCTTTCGTGTGACCTGATGAACGTAGAAGAACTTCTTCTTAATAATTGTAAACTGCAGGTTATCAGAAACCTTAGGTGCTCATGTATTTACAGCAAATGCGGCAGGGCACGTGAAAAACCGGCAAGAAAATCGAGATCGCAGAAAAGAATGAGACGGCATAAGAAGCATCGGTCTTTCAGGTACGAATACGTCATCTTGGAAGTAGAGTCAAAGAACATTCGCCGTTACCTAACTTTCTGCAATTGTAAAATCTAGTTTACTTTTCGAGGAATAATTGTTTGAAACAGGGTTGCGGCAACTGTCCCAGATGCTCAGTGGGCTGTTGAGGAGACGGCTGTGCGACGCCTCGGTGCGTGGAGTTCGCCGCCTTCGGTGAGTGACCTTCGTTTGATAGTCGAACATTTGTGTCGTGTAGGTCAATGTGGAATAGCCACACTATTGAGTCTTTGTGCTACAACAGTCACCATGGGGCGAAACGTCTCTACACCATATATGTTTATGCAGTCCAAATCACAAAATTCCTGTCTTCATACGTTAACATCATATACTCGTTTTCTGCTCAACTAAGACAACCCTGAAGACAGCACCACAATCAACGCAGATTTTCAGCAGTCCGTCAGGATCATTTAATACGAGTAACGTCATGATCACTAAACACGATCATCGTCCTGCCGAGAAAGGGAAAATTGGTGACGGGGACAAATTAACCTTAAACGACAGCATTTCAGAGCGAAAGTGAGACGTATTTATCAATTTAATCCACTAATATAATTCAGTAATGATATTGGCACAGGATTTGTGTAGTGATAAAGCGTACCTCAGCCAAAGTCGTAAACTATCATTTTCTGTTCTGTAGCCGACCGATGTGGCCGAGCGGTTCTAGGTACTTCAGTCTGGAACCGCGCGACCGCTACGGTCGCAGGTTCGAGTCCTGCCTCAGGCATGCATGTGTGTAATGTCCTTAGGTTAGTTAGGTTTAAGTAGACCTAAGTTCTAGGGGACTGATGACCTCAGATGTTAAGTCCAATAGCGCTCAGAGCCATTTGAATCATTTTTCCTTTTTTTTTTTTTTTTTTTTTTTTTTTTTTAACGAGAATGTAAGGTCGCAAGAAGACCGTGCTCCAGATGGGCACGTGACACTACCGAGAACGAAGACCATCGTGTTCAGTGTGTGGTTTTGGTGCGTCATGCTGCATCTGCATAGCAATCTGAGCAGCAGTCGGCACCTCAGTGACGCAACGAACTATTACAAGGAGGTTACTTTCAGGACAGGTCCGAGCCAGACGCGCTGTATAGTTTACTCCACTGACCCCAAACCACCGCCATTTTCAACTTCAGTGGTGTCAACCGAGAGCTCATTGGAGGCCAGAGTGGAGGTAAATTGTGTTTGTCAACGAAAGCCGGTTCTGCCTCGGTGCAAGTGACGGCCGTGCGTTGGACAGAAGGGAGCCAGTTGAGTCCTGCAACCGAGCCATTTACGTGCTACACACACTGGACCTTCACCTGGAGTTATGATCTTGGCTGCGATTTCGTACGACAGCAGGAACACTTTCGTGATTATCCCACGCACTCCGACAACAAATCTGCATGCCAGTCTGATGATTCGACCTGTTGTACTGCCAGTCTTGAACAGTATTGCAGGTATTTTCCAACAGGATAACGCTCGCCAACATACCATTGTTGTAAACCGAGGTGGTCGTCTACATGTCGCCTTGGCCTGCTCAATCACCAGATCAGTCTGTAATGACACCATCGGACAACAACTTCAGCGTTACCTGCAAATAGCATTAATTGTCCCTGTACTGACCGATAAAGTGCAACAGGCATGGACAGAACTCTACCTCACAAACTGAAATCCGGAACCTGCACAAAATACTGCATGTGAGTGTGCATTTATGCATGCAATATTCTGGCGCGTATACTGGTTGTTAATGTACTAGCATTTCACATTTGCAATGGCTCATCTCGCACTTACATTACCCCAGCTTCAGTATACCGCTCACGGTTTGTCGAACTTCGCAGTTCACTAATACGATCTTCATTTATACAGATGGCTCTAAGACTGATGACGGTGTCGGGTGTTCTTTTATTGTCGGGGCACACAGTTTCAAATACCGGCTCCATCGCCATTGTTCGGTCTTCACAGCAGAGCTATTTGCCCTGTACCAGTCTGTTCTTTACATCTGCCACCGCCGACATTCTGCTTACGTCATCTGCTCCGATTCCCTGAGCGCCATCCAGAGCCTCAGTGATCCGTACCCGGTTCACCCTTTCGTGCACCGGATCCGACGCTCTCTTCGGCAGCTGGTGGACGTCGGTTCTCCGGTTACCGTTATGTGGGTTCCTGGCCGTGTCGGTATCCCTGGGAACGAAGCTGCAGATGCCGCGGCAGAGGCTGCGGTCCTCCAGCCTCGGACAGCTTCTTGTTGTGTGCCTTCATCTGATTTCAGCAGCGTCATTTGCCGGCGCATTTTATCGCTGTGGCGTGCCGATTGGTCTACACTTACTGAAAACGAGCTTCGGGCCTCGAAACCTCTCCCCGCGGCTCGGACGACCTCTTCACGCCCTTCTCGGCGGGAGGAGGTCGTTTCGGCCCGGTTACGGATCGGACACTGCCGGTTCGGCCACCGCCATCTGCTGACGGCTGCGCCGGCGCCATTCTGCCCGTGTAGGCAAGTGCTGACGGTACGCCACATTTTGACGTCCTGTCCGAATTTTAATAGACTGCGAATTGATCTTGGCCTGCCACGTACTCTGGATGACATTTTAGCGGATGAATCAGGAGCAGCTGCTCGCGTTCTTCGTTTTATCCACTCGACAAACCTGTCTAAGGACATTTGATTATGCTGTTTTCTTTTAATCTCTTCCCTGTTAATGTGCCTTTTATAGTGTTGTCCTTTTTAGCTGCTGTTTTAACATTGTGCCTCGCAGTGCATTCATAACTTAGTCTGGGCGCTAATGACCACTGTAGTTGTGCGCCGTAAAACCACAAAAAAAACCTTACATTACCATGTGAGCTTGCAAATCACTTACATATGTTATGAAGACAAATGTATTCGCGAAATTTCATTACTCTACGTAAATTATTTTTTGGTGTTGCATTTTTTTCCGTCAGTGTGTTTTAAATAGCCTGATGTACTACATTGCAACACTGTCCGACACAAATTCCGAATTACATATCATGTTTATAGGAACAATAGTTCAGTGACATAAATATAATTAGGCCAGTATAGAACAAATATAATATAAGGATCCTGGCACCTTTGCGTCACAAGTATTTTAATGAATGTCATCAGTCGTTTTATGCTGCTGAAAACTGTTTCCAAAAGCCCGAAAAACCACCATATAACATCACTGTATCTGCACCTATTAAAAAATACTGATAGCGAGGAGTGGTGCTTTGTCAGACTCTTTTATCCAGCACAACGATGTGCCTCAGGGTTCCATCCTGAGCGTCGTCCTCTTTGCTGACACCGTTAAGGGGGATAGGACGTCAAACGGCCAGACTTGGAGCAGGAGAGCCACCACAGGACATTTCAATTTCCACTGTCTCTACTTCTACAAATAAATTTATTAAACTTTGTCAGCATGACCAGGAAGGATTCAGGATTCACACTCTTAGCAGTGGAAGTTCGAAAACGTAACGAAATAATTTTTTTTACATGTGAAATTTCATTAATTTTTTTCACTTACTAATGGCAGCATTTGTTGTTACAGGTACACTTTTCTTCATAAGTAAGAGAGATTCTTCGATAAATTTTGCACAGCATGCAAACTATACTTAAAGGCGTATGAAACTCTAGAATTTTCCAAATCTATTAAAAACTGTGGTAAAAGTTGAGGTAATTAACTATAAAATTTGTTTTTTCTAAACATGATGTTTAAAATATAACAGTTCATTCGTTTCTTCATAAATTTAATAAATTTTAGATTTTCATACACCTGTAAGTATGGTATGTACGCTGTGGAAAATTCATCGAAGAATCTCTCTTACTTATGAAGAAAAATGTACCTATAGCAACAAATGCAGCCATTAGTAAACGTAAAAAATGATGAAATTTCACACGTAAAAAAAAGGTTTGTTATGTTTTCGAACTTCCACTGCAATGAGTGTGAATCCTGAATCCTTCCTGGTGATGCTGACAAAGTCTTACGAATTTATTTGTAAAAGTATAGACACTGGAAATTTAAATGTTCTGTGATGCCTGTCCTGCTCCAAGTCGGCCCGTTTGACGTCCTACCCCCCTTAATTCTATAATGGCTTCTCCGGCTTCCTTTTCGTTGAAAATTTTGCCATTTATTGGATTTCTCCACGGACCTGTCTCATTGAGCGGTGTCTTCAGCGCTGTCTCGATCGTCTTTACTCATGGAGCATCGACAATGGCTTTCGTTTTTCCACTGACAAAACCGTTTGTATGAATTTCTGGGGGCGCAATTGGTTTCTTCCGCTGTCCTTACATCTTGGGCCTGTTGATCTTCCGTTCGTTCAAACTACGAAACAAGTGAGACTCATTCTCGATAGGACACTTTCTTGGTCCTCTCAGATGTCTTACCTGGCAGCCCGCTGTATGCAGTCCCTCAATGTCCTTCGTGTTCTCAGTGGTATTTCCTGGGGAGCTGATTGAGCCACCCTCCCCCCTTTGGACTGGTCTCTTATCCACTCGAAACTAGACTATGGGTGTTTTGTTTATGCATCTGCAGGTCCGTCCTTCTTATGTCCTCTCAATACTGCCCACAATCGTGGAGTGCGTTTGGCCATGGCCACCTTTTACACATCTACATCTACATTTATACTCAGGAAGCCACCCAACGGTGTGTGGCGGTGGGCGCTTTACGTGCCACTGTCATTACCTCCATTTCCTGTTCCAGTCGCGTATGGTTCACGCGAAGAACGGCTGCCGGAAAGCCTCCGTGTGCGCTCGAATCTCTCTAATTTTACATTCTTGATCTCCTCGGGAGTTATAAGTAGGGGGAAGCAATATATTCGATACTCATCCAGAAACGCACCCTCTCGAAACCTGGACAGCAAGCTACACCGCGATGCAGAGCGCCTCTCTTGCAGAGTCTGCCACTCGAGTTTGCTAAACATCTCCGTAACACTATCACGCTTACCAAATAACCCTGTGACGAAACGGGCCGCTCTTCTTTGGATTTTCTCTACCTCCTCCGTCAACCCGATCTGGTACGGACGCCACACTGATGAGCAATACTCAAGAATAGGTCGAACGAGTCTTTTGTAAGCCACCTCCTTTGTTGATGGACTACATTTTCTGAGGATTCTCCCAATGAATCTCAACCTGGTACCCGTCTTACCAACAATTAATTTTGTATGATCATTCCACTTCAAATCGTTCCGCACGCATACTTCCAGGTATTTTACAGAAGTAACTGCTACCAGTGTTTGTTCCGCTATCGTATAATCATACAATAAAGGATCCTTCTTTCTATGTATTCGCAATACATTACATTTGTCTATGTTAAGCGTCAGTTGCCACTCCCTGCACCAAGTGCCTATCTGCTGCAGATCTTCATGCATTTCGCTACAATTTCCTAATGCTGCAACTTCTCTGTATACTACAGCATCATCCGCGAAAAGCCGCATGGAACTTCCGACACTATCTACTAGGTCATTTATATACATTGTGAAAAGCAATGGTCCCGTAACACTCCGCTGTGGCACGCCAGAGGTCACTTAAACGTCTGTAGACGTCTCTCCATTGAGAACAACATGCTGTGTTCTGTTTGCTAAAAACTCTTCAATCCAGCCACAGAGCTGGTCTGATATTCCGTAGGCTCTTATTTTGTTTATCAGGCTACAGTGCGGAACTGTATCGAACGCCTTCCGGAAGTCAAGGAAAATAGCTTCTACCTGGGAGCCTGTAGCTAATATTTTCTGGGTCTCATGAACAAACAAAGCGAGTTGGGTCTCACACGATCGCTGTTTCCGGAATCCATGTTGATTCCTACAGAGTAGATTCTGGGTTTCCAGAAACGACATGATACGCGAGCAAAAAACATGTTCTAAAAATCTACAACAGATCGACGTCAGAGATATACGTCTATAGTTTTGCGCATCTGCTCGACGACCCTTCTTGAAGACTGGGACTACCTGTGCTCTTTTCTCATTTGGAACCTTCCGTTCCTCTAGAGACTTGCGGTACACGGCTGTTAGAAGGGGAGCAAGTTCTTTCGCGTACTCTGAGTAGAATCGAATTGGTATTCCGTCAGGTCCAGTAGACTTTCCTCTGTTTAGTGATTTCAGTTGCTTTTCTATTCCTCGGACACTTATTTCGATGTCAGCCAATTTTTTCGTTTGTGCGAAGATTTAGGCCCTGCCCAGCCCAGTGGCGAGTCTGTATGCTGAAGCTGCCGAACTACCACTGTCCTACCACCATAACTTTCTCCTCAGCAGATACCTGTGACATTTGTCTGCCATGCGTGGCCGCCCATCCTATGCCTCCTTCTTCAACGACTCCTTTGATCACCAGTATTGGGCACATCCCTCTTCTGGAGCTCGATTTCGGCTCTTGCTCCAGCAGCTTAATATAGAGTACACATGTACTGTATCGAGTGGATGGACGTGTATGGGTATGGAGACGACCTCATGAATCCATAGACCCTGCATGTCAACATGGGACTGTTCAAGCTGGTGAAGACTCTATAATGGTGTGGGACGTGTACAGTTGGAGTGCTATGGGGCCCCTGATACGTCTACATACGACTCTGGCAGGTGACACGTACGTAAGCATCCTGCCTGATCACCTGCATGCATTCAAGTCCTCTGTGCATTCTGACGGACTTCGCCAATTCCAGCAGGACAATGCGACACCCCACACGTCCAGAATTGCTACAGAGTGGCTCCAGGAACACTCTTCTGACTTTAAACACGTCCGCTGGCCACCAGACTCTCCAGTCATGAACATTATTAAGCGTTTCTGGCTGTTCAGAAGAGATCTCCATCCTCTCGTACTCTTACGGATTTATGGACAGCCCTGCAGTATTCGTGGTGTCAATTTCCTCCATCACTACTTCAGACATTTGTCGAGTCCACGCCACGTCCTGTTGCGGCACTTCTGCATTCTCGCGGGGGCGTGCACGACATTAGGCATGTGTATCAGCTTCTTTCGATCTTCGGTGTGTATTAGACGAGGTACCGCCGGAAGTAAGGGTGTGAGGATGTTTCTCTCGGCGGAATTGCCCCGGACACTACAGCCTATTTACGCTCCTATTATGATCGGTGTACAGTTC
Organism: Schistocerca cancellata; assembly: GCF_023864275.1. Classification (NCBI taxonomy): domain Eukaryota; kingdom Metazoa; phylum Arthropoda; class Insecta; order Orthoptera; family Acrididae; genus Schistocerca; species Schistocerca cancellata. The sequence goes on along the minus strand of NC_064637.1, from coordinate 29,973,895 downwards.
CTTTAATTATACGGCGATAGTTGTCCACATACCGTCTTGCAGTAAACAACAGCAATCGCGACGTGACGCAATTTTCAACAATACAGGGGTCTCTTCGACGTCCCGTGTCGTTTCTTAGCAACAGTTTGATTCGAGTCGAATGGCGAGCAACGTGAATGGTCCTGTCCACATTCAGCAGAACCTTAAGAAATCGTGAAATAGGGTCACGCGCAACGGTGGCGGTCTCTGGTAAGTCATTAACCAGCATGTGATTCCCGCCAATCCCTGGCAACCATAACTCAGGCGTTAAACCGATTGCACCTTTCTGCTGACGCATAACATTAATTCTCACGTCACGTATGTTGAACGAATATGGAGATCTTCAACGCAGCAGTTATATTCGAGGTAATTTAATTTTGCAAATCTTGTGTTGGAGAACCATTAACTTCACAAATTTTGTAATTAGAGTAAGATCGGAATACTACAAATTGTACACGGTCCTGCAAAGATGTCCATGCCAATTACTTGTTGTATTCGCTCGTGTAGATAACATTCGACAAGTTTAGTACATCGTTGTGCTGGCGTGAAACACACGTTTTCCGTGGCCCTATCGTATGAAATAATATGTTTTATAATACTTTCTAACGTATTTTAGATGAATCTCAGGCATTAAGTTCTATTTTTAGTCAAATCTAGTGTCCGATTCCCGATCGAAGGACGCCATGAGTTTACGATGCGAAGGATAGAAGTGGCTGTCATTAAATTTTATCTGTGGTTATGTTCGTAACTGACGTAAACGATGCTGTTTATTACAAAAATATATCGCGATTTCTCAGGTTGTTGTTAGGCAGGAAGCTAAGTGCAAAGCTTAAGTTACTGCTCGTGAATCAAGTAGCAATCGTATTTATAATTTTATTTCTCGTAAATATATATGACTACTTTTTTCCGAATATGGCACCATTTCCGAGTGCAGGGTTGGCCAGATACTTACGAGCTCAGCTGAAATTTCTACGTGTGAGACTCTCTGCAATTATCGGTACATATAATCTTGCTTCTCACATATATTTGGCTGTTTTTTCCCGAATGTGCCACGATTGACGAGTGTGAGACTAGGCAGCAACTTAAGAGGACAGTTGTATAGGTCAATTCTAGTTCTTCATACCACGGTTCGTTTTTATTCGTGATTTTTCATTGTTTGTTGTTATTTTATTTAGGATTATTTACTTTTTGCCTCTATATACCGTAGGTCAAGTCTAGTTGTCGATTCGAACGTTAGTTATGTTTCTCGTTCTTCCAGAAGCATAGCGAGTAATACGAAAAAGTTAAATCTTTGACGAAATAATTAACAGTCAATAAAAATCATGAACTATAACGGTACACGGAATCAACAATTAGAGTGATACCATACAGGGCAATTCTCTAAGAATGCACAGCACACAGCTACAGCAACAACAGTAGCATAGAAAGTAACACCAAAACAGAAATCATATAACGAACCACTGCATAATCCTACAGTGCATTCTTTTAGAATTTTCATGTGTGGTAACGCTCAAATTGTCGACTTCACGTTCCTTTATTACGTCATTTTCATTAGGTGTGGGCTCCCAATCTCTTTAGGATTTACCTGTATGGTATCGCTTCCTATACTACTGCAGAAACGCGATAAATAGCAAACCTTGGAATCGACAACTAGAATTGACCTATACAACTCAAATCTGGTTATCGATTCCAAGATTTGTTATTTTTTCGTTACTTGTGTAGAGACTTTTCTTTTAGAAATTTTGTGTTGCTTTCTCCCATATCCTGCTATTGTCCTGCTTACGTTTCCTACGAGTTACCACTTCTTTAATTTTGCGGTTGTTGTGTTAGATTTTGTCGCCGAGTGGTTTTAGGCGCTTCGGTCTGGCAACGCGCGACCACTACGGTCGCAGGTTCGAATCCTGCCTCCGGCATGGATGTGTGTAATGTCCTTAGGTTAGTTAGGTTTAAGTAGTTCTAAGTTCTAGGGGACTGATGACCTCAGCTGTTAAGACCCATAGTGCTCAGAGCCATTAGAACCATTTTGTTAGATTTTGGTTTGTGCCCTTTCAAAACCCATCCCTCCCCTCCCCCCCCCCCCCACCCCCTAAGATTCAGTACTTGTTATTAAGAACTGTCGCTATACCATAACATTACGAGTTTACTATGCGTGATGCTGCAGTCAGCTTTAAAGGTAGTCTGTAGTTCTTTCACTTACTAGCGTAAACTATGATGATAATTCAGGCACTGAAAACCAGAAGGGCCCAAAGCACGTATGCAAAGTTTAGGGAATAACAGATATTTGTGAAAATCAACTTTGTAGGGAAAACCCCAGTCTCATAGGGGTGATTTTTTTTAACATCCCATATTTCCTATTAATATAGTTTGATATTTATCATTATTATTATTACACACTTCACCGGCCTTTATCTGACCACGCAAAGCATGTATGACCATTTGTTCCTCCTGTATTTTTTCATTCGGTCGCTAAAGGCCCTCTTCCTTTCTTCGGCCCACTTTGGTCGTTCGGTTTTAGGTGCTGTCTTCTCTGAGATTATTTCCCATTTGTGTATTTGTATTTTGTGTCTATAGACGGTTTTTCTGTGATGTCCGCTGAATCTACCTGCGCTTCTTCCAGATCAATTTTGACTTGTGTCATCCAAGGTGTAGTGGTTTTGAGCCTCTGTTTGTATCTTGAGTATTCTGTTGGTGCGTCTGGTCTGTGGGAGTCTGCTGACGTGGCCGTGGAATTTTAGTCGCCTTTCTCTGATGTCCGCTGCGAGGTTGAAAGCCACTTCCTTTCGGCTGCTAATAAAGTAGTTAGGCAGCATCAACTGTAATTATAGGACCCTTCCTTACACCTCGCAGTTGCAAACGGACGTTGTGCCATTATACAGACATAAAGAGCAGCTTAACAAAAAATGTTTGTGTCCGGGGGGGGGGGTGGGGCCGGGGGGCGGAGGGTGTTTGACATCATGTCCTCCTTTTTTATCTCATTTTGTCCGTTATTATTCGTTCCATTTGTATAGGGCGAATGTCCCATGACACCCATTGTCGATACATTCACATAGCCATTTTTACTGCACAGGGCAGCTAACCCTCTAACCGAACACGCTGAACTACCGTGCCGACTTTAACCGCGAGGCGATTGCTCGTCCACGCTCCTTTGTGTTGCACTTGTTAAGCTTGGACCATTTATTGTGTCTGGCCACGATGCCCAGGAAGCTGTTTACTCTGATCGCTAGACAACAATTCAAGGAAAACGTAGTAATGGAGTTTATTACAGTAAGTTAAATTGACAATAGTTTGCGTATTTACAAAGGTGTGTCGCAAGCAAATGACGACATGTAAATAATCAATGTCCTTTGGTATATATAATTTCAATGCAAGCAAATCAAAACACTAGCATTTGTATGACGCCCCGTCTTCCACTCCACCGCGGCTAGGCGGCGCGGCACTCACATTCTCTCCGTACAGAGTATGAAACATCCCCTTAGAAAAATTTATTAATTACTGTACTGGTTAACCCCTTAAGTTATTTGATTTTCAAACAGATGAGCAAAACTGAACGTACTCAGACATTTATCTCTTTACTTATTCTGATCGTCACTAAACTGACATACAATATTTTTTAGCGCAACGCAATCTGACTTTCAATAATCCCTACAAAAAATGGCCCTGACTAACAATAACCTATATCTTTCATGAATCACTTACCTCACAAAAATCTTCGTTACTCGAACTACTGCAATACAGCGAGCGCCAATACTGCCAGCTAAATAAAAGATTCAAACTACTGAAGGCACTAACTACTGATAGGCATACTTAGCAAATGGAAGATTTTGATAGAGAACAAACAATGTATTTACCTTAATAATGTTCAAAAGTCATCACACACACACACACACACACACACACACACACACACACACACACACACACACATATATATATATATATATATATATATATATATATATATCAGTTGATGATATCCAGTATTATAAATTTACTCTTTCTGATGGACACACGTTCAGATCGTCCGCTCTCAAAATCCTGCCATCTCTCTCCCCACATCCACCAATGCTCGCGGCTCACATGCAACTGCGCAGCGCTACGCGCTGTTCACATTCAACTGCCCAACACTACAATAGCAAATATTCCAACAATGCAAACCAGCCACAGACTGCACAGAGCACAGTCAGTGATTTTCATACAGAGCGTTACGTGGCGTTACCAACATAAAAACCTAAACACCCTACTTACAAGAGGCCGGTGCTGTCTCAGTGTCGTCCTAGAGATACGTTCGTCTGCGTTCTATTGGCTGACGTCCTCTCACAGCCCTCTCTGCTCCTCCGTTCTTGATAGTCGTGGCAGCGCTTGTCGTTACGCTGGAACACCATCCACTGTTTCTGTTTCGCTTCTTTTTTCTCACAGTTCAGTACATTTTCTTCCTGTTTTCATACTCCGTGTGTGTCCAGTTTTGAACGGGCTGTGCACTGGGCCCTCTTACCACTAGATCTGAGGGGGATGTGACGGGGAGGTTCCCTGGTTAAGTAGCTACTTTGACTTAGGTATGACGTCATTGCTCGAAGCTGACAGGTGGACTCGGAAGCGAGAATTTATCATCTGTTTACGACAGAACGCTAATTTTCTTTTTAAATCATAGCTGCCTAATTCAGGGAACGAAATGCCTTTCGAAATGGTTTTTTCTGCTTACGTATCGTTAAATAAGGCGGGCGTGCCTTATCGCCTTTGTGCCACTCCAGTTCGTTTCCTTAATACCAGTACAGTGCTGCCACATTTCCTCGGTTTCTGGTAGCTATAGCTAGAAGACGAGCTGGTGATACGTGATTTATTTCGCATTCAGACTGTGCGCCATAGGTCAGATGCCATAGTCGGCATTGCTCAATGATGTATTTCATTTCGGTTATACGTAATTTATACGTGACCCCTCACGCTGTTGATCTAACACAACAAAATGTTTCCTCAGCGATGAGTCGATTAAGCGTCCCACACACGAGAGATACATCACCGGCAATGTCGCGGGCAATTATCGCCTACAATCGGTCACACAACACGATGTACCTAACAGTTTCAACGAGTATTTCGAACGCCACTATTTCAGGAAGTCCTCTTATCTAAATTTATCTGCCATGATACGCAAAACTCAGTATGTCGATTAATTCTGGAAAACAAAGCGCTGAAATCTGTTAAAACTGCTTTGAAATGTTTCAGGTTGGAAACTGTAAAATATCAACTACGATGGTGTCCAAATTTCAACTGTCTCCCCTTCATCTTTTTCCTGACCAGTATCCCGTACCTTCATATTCTCCGGATCTGAAAACATGCGACTCCTTTTTGTGGGGCTATATTAAAGACAAGATGTACAGTAATAACTCCAAAACCACAGCCATTCAGCAGGTCATCGACAGCATCGATGTTCTGACACTTTAGTGGGTCATGCAGAATTTTCGCTATTCGTCTGCGCCACACCATCGCCAATTATGACAGGCATATCGAACATGTCTTAGCGTAAATCATTTTACATGTTGAATAAAGTTTGTCCACGCCGTAGTTTGCAACTAATTTACGTTTTTTTCACGTAGTTCAATAATTGTTACCCTATACATCTACATCTATACTGTGCAAACCACCGTGAGTTGCATGGCAGAGGGTATTCCCCGTTGCACCAGTTACTAGGCTTTCTTCCTGTTCCATTTACGTATGAAGTGCGGGAAGAATGACTGTTTGAATGCCTCTGTGTGTGCAGTAATTACTCTAATCTTATCTTCCCGATCCCTATGTCAGCGAAGCGTAGGGGACTGTACTATATTCCTAGAGTCATCATTTAAAGCCGTCTCTTGAAAGTTTGTTAATAGGCACTCTCGGGGTAGTTTATGTCTATCTTCGAGAGTCTTCCAGTTCATTCCTTCAGTATCTCTGTGACACTCTCCCATGGTTAAACAAACCTGTGATGTTTCGTGCTGCCTTTCTCTGTGTACGTTCAATATCCACTCTTAGCCCGTTTGGAACGAATCCCACAAGCATGGGCAATATTCGCAGGCCAGTCGCACGAGTGATGTGTAAGCAATCTCCTTTATAGACTGATTGCACTTCCCTAGTATTCTACCCATAAACTGAAGTCTACCATCTGCTTTACCCACGACTGAGTCTATGTGACCATTCCAGTTCATGTCCCTACAAAGTGTTACGTCCAGGTATTTGTATGAGTTGACTGATTCCAAGAGTGACTCACTGATATTACAGTCATAGGATACTACGTTTTTTTAAATGTTTTGTGCGATGCACAATTTTACATTTCTGAACATTTAAAGCAAGTTGCCAATCTCTGCACCACGTTGAAATCTTATCAAGATCTGACTGAATATTCATGCAGCTTCTTTCAGATAGTATTTTCTTATACAAAACTGAATCATCTGCGAAAAGCTCCGTGTTACTATTAATATTGTATGCAAGGTCATTAATACACAACATGAGCAGCAAGTGTGCCAACTCACTTCCCTAGGGCACACCCGAAAATACGTCTACATCTGGCGATGACTCTCCGCCTATTCTGAGTAACACAGGCCCCGCAGTATAGTTGTCCGCTGATCCTGGGCAAGCACCTTTCAACTAAAATATCTTCCCTGTACGGAACTATACATAATGGATGTACGAGTACATGTTGTAGACAGACGGTTGGTGACACATGGAAGTTTGGGCCTGGCTGTGAGTCTTGCACAGATAGGCAAATGGTACAGCCGGCACGGTAGCTCAGCGTGTTCGGTCAGAGAGCTGGTTGGCCTTTGTGATAAAACACTGAGCGAGTGAAAGGATCAACAACGAACTTGAATGGATGTCATGTGACGTCCGCAACGACCAAACGCAACGATCAACTACGAAAAAAAAAAAAAAAAAACACATTGAGGTGAGGCCACCGCTCGCGTTCAGAGGGAAATCCGGGTTCGAGTCCCGGTACAGCACAAATTTTCATGGTCATCATTCTATTATACAGCTGATGGTTACCCATATTCACAAATACGACTACATTCTACGTATTTCATAACTTCTGTACTCGCTGCAGTGCATGTCCGAAGGAACATTGAATCGTAATTCAGAATAATTTAGGAGCTGCAATATCGAATGAACTACTACACTACAGGCCATTAAAATTGCTACACCACGAAGGTGACGTGCTACAGACGCGAAATTTAACCATCACGAAAAAGATGCTGTGATATGCAAATCATTAGCTATTCAGAGCATTCACATAAGGTTCCGGTGGCGACACCTACAACGTGCTGACTTGAGGAAAGTTTCCAACCGATTTCTCATACACAAACAGCAGTTGACCGGCGTTGCCTCGTGAAACGTTGTTGTGATGCCTCTTCTAAGGAGGAGAAATGCATTCCATCACCTTTCCGACTTTGATAAAGGTCGGATTGTAGCCTATCGCGATTGCGGTTTATCGTATCGCAACATTGCTGCTCGTGTTGGTCAAGATCCAATGACTGTTAGCAGAATATGCAATCGTTGGGTTCAGGAGCGTAATACGGGACGCCGTGCTGGATCCCAACGGCCTCGTATCACTAGCAGTCGAATTGACAGGCATCTTATCCGCATGACTGTAACGGATCGTGCAGCCACGTCTCGATCCCTGAGTCAACAGATGGGGACGTTTGCAAGACAACAACCATCTGCACGAACAGTTGGACGTCGTTTGCAGCAGCATGGACTATCAGCTCGGAGACAGTGGTTGCGGTTACCCTTGACGCTGCATCACAGATAGGAGCGCATGCGATGGTGTATTCAACGACGAACGTGGGTGCACGAATGGCCAAACGTCATTTTTTCGGATGAATCCAGGTTCTGTTTACAGCATCATGATGGTCGCATCCGTGTTTGGCGACATCGCGGTGAATGCACATTGGAAGCGTGTATTCGTCATCGCCATACTGGCGTATCACCCGGCGTGATGGTATGGGGTGCCATCGGTTACACGTCTCGGTCACCTCTTGTTCCCATTGACGGCACTTTGAACATTGGACGTTACATTTCAGATGTGTTACGTCCCGTGACTCTACCCTTCATTCGGTCCCTGCGAAACCCTACATTTCAGGAGGATAATGCACGACCGCATGTTGCAGGTCCTGTACGGGCCTTTCTGGCTATAGAAAATGTTCGACTGCTGCCCTGGCTAGCACATTCTCCAGATTTCTCACCAATTGAAAACGTATGGAGAATGGTGGCCTAGCAACTGGCTCGTCACAATACGCGTCACTACTCTTGATGAACTGTGGTTTCGTGTTGAAGATGCATGGGCAGCTGTACCTGTACACGCCATCCAAGCTCTGTTTGACTCAATGCCCAGGCGTATTAACGCCGTTATTACGGCCAGAGGTGGTTGTTCTGGGTACTGATTTCTCAGGATCTATGCACCCAAATTGTGTGGAAATTTAATCACATGTCAGTTCTAGTATAATGTATTTGTCCAATGTATACCCGTTTATCATCTGCATTTCTTCTTGTTGTAGCAATTTTTATGGCCAGTAGTGTAGTTTCAAAACTGCTGAGTTCTTGGTTATTGTATGTAAAGGTAAGATGAGCACTGGTTTTGAATTCAACTGATCCGTAGATATTCTCGTTGCATAAATTTCTGTCTGTAGACAATTTCTGTAGAGGTCTCGCAGCATCTGGAAAATGTTGAGAAAATAGTTTGATGGTTTTATATTTTTCAGATCATCTCGTCTCACAAATTCGTGATAATTGGAAGCACATTTCCAGCGTGTAGTCCATTTTCTAAAAAGAATTTGGAGCGTCGTTTACAATGACAGCAGTGTTCGTAATTTCTGGCACTGCGTTTGCATCTTTTCCCACAAGGTTGAGTTTGTGGCTTGGATCGATAATATTTCTTTCTGAAAATGGCCTGTACACTGCTCTCTCTGCCTGCTATTGCAGAACAGCCATCGGAGACAAATCCTACACACCTCCTGCGATGCGCAGTTACCGCTCCCCAGTGGAGACGCCCCGTTCCTTGAAATGAGTCCGGCATCGCAGATCGACCGTTATCTTGCGTCGAATCGCGACCCGCATGGAACTTGTACCGTTCCACAACAGTAGTTTTCGATAGATGTGCTTCCCCATAGATATTTTTCATTCCCCGATGGATGTCTACCGTTGATTGTCCTTCGGTAACGAAGAAAAGAACAACAGCACATTATTCCTGTTTGGACGCATTTGATGATAACAACGTCATATTACACGTTTCGCCATTTACTACACGCACGTCAGTAAGACACGAATATCACCCCAGTCCCTCGCCTGCATGTCGGTGCTTTTATACCGGCATCGGAGTTGCGCTACGTTGTATATACGCTGCAGTAACCCTTACAAACGTAAACTTTTTGATCGGACCCTGCATAAATACAACTTTCCGTAGAGGTGGGATATTTGTCGTTCTCGTTGATGTTGGCTAACTACAACACAGCCCATGCTCTGAACGTTGTAGACAAGAAATTAAGCCGGCCGGAGTGGCCGAGCGGTTCTAGGCGCTACAGTCTGGAACCGCGCGACCGCTACGGTCGCAGGTTCGTATCCTGTCTTGGACATGGATGTGTGTGATGTCCTTAGGTTAGTTAGGTTTAAGTAGTTCTAAGTTCTAGGGGACTGATGACCTCAGAAGTTAAGTCCCATAGTGCTCAGAGCCATTTGAACCGTTTGAACCAAGAAATTAATGTGAGCCCTTAATAAGACGTTCACTGCGTTATTTAAACTTATTGAGGTCCCACTGGATAAACAAATGCCGATTATGAATGATATGGACTGCTGAGTGTTCTCTTTTGTCTTTGACACATTTTCTAATTCCTGATAAAAACTCTTGTCGTGAGACTACTTTTAAAAACCACATACCAAATAGGAATAAATCATGAATGTTCCAGATCCACACGAACCACGTGTAAATATGGATTTTTATGCGAATAAGCAAACAGAAGTTTATTTCTTTAATACGCAGATCTGTAACGAAGAAAGAAAAAGTAACATTCACGATTCTTTTGCCAGCATGTTTAGCTATCTGTATGACAAACTGTCTGCGAAGAACTTCAGGCTGCAGCGCTGAGTCCCACAAGTTCGAATGTCGAACCTTTGACCTTTATAAATAGTGTCATATCATTGGCTGGAAAAATTTGGGTGATTATTTCTGTAAAGATATATTTTGACAGAGGGCTAGGGCAATCGACGTTGCTATTTACAAAACAGTACATTACTTCAGTTAATAAATTTTATTTTTAGTTTATGTCAAAATTTTGTACGCCCGATGCGCAACTTTCAGTCGCGTTCGCTACGAGATTGTTTTTCCCGCCACGTATTATTTACTCTCTGAGCGTTTTCCCGCGACGAATAATTGCTCTTTGAACGGCCTATGTATACGAGAACCTGTACCTTCGCGACACTTGTGTTGTTTGCTCTGTCTCCGACAGTTACATACGAGGCGAATCTGAAGCTTCCAGTATTCTATACAAGAGTTCTACGAGAGAAGCTTTTATTCTGGGTTTCCAGCGTCCAGCAGGAAGTTTTCTCGGCGAAAAGGTAAGAGATACTCAACGTCTGTAACTGAATCGTGATCACTAGCGATGTGCTCAAAGGTAGTTGGGAAGATGTGTCATGTTTGCGTTCTCTGAGGACGTTAAGGTTCTTCCGTTTTTATTAGACAAGTCAGCATATATGAACTGCTCGCAGTTTCTCGTGTTTTGCAGTTTCTGCGACAGTCATTTCGTTCACAACCATCCGTAGTAAAAATCCCTACGGTAACTGAAATGGTTTTCCTTTCGGTTGTCAGTGGCTTGGAATAGACAACAAACTAGCAGCGTGCGTCTTTAATGTCGCCGCTCCATAGTATGTTTCTGGTTGATTTTACATTCATAATCTATTCTCACACGATAATGATCGTAACTTGAAAACATTCTGTTGATGGCACTGACTACCTTCTACGTTTAGTACTACACAACTGCTCCAATAGTTCGCTGGAATGCGTTTAGTCAATTCTGGCACTATGTGCAATAAATGTAAATTATTTGTTAGCAGGTTGGGCAAACGTTTCATGTGTTCATTTTTGACAGTGTATACTGCGTGTGTGTGTGTTTTTCTCGGGATCGAAATCCCCCATCGCCCTCTCTTCACGGTGTAAGATTAGCTTCGAATCCAACGGTGTTTAAATAAAAAAATCGGATTCCTGTGTTACGACTTTCAATTCACAAATATGACGCAGATTTCTAACAGTTCATCTACATCAACATCTACATCATACTCCGCAACCCACTTAATGGTGTGTGGCGGAGGTTACTTTCGGTACCACTATCTGATCCCTCCACTCGCGAATAGTGCGTGGGAAGAATGATTGTCGGTAAGCCTCTGTATTGACTCTAATTTCTCGAATTCCCTCGTGGTCAATACGCGAGATGTATGTAGGGGGAAGTAATAAGTTGTCAGACTCCTCCTGTCCCGAAATTTCTATGTGAGTATGTTTAGTATCTTCGTAACGCTCTCTCGCCAGCTAAACGATGCCGTGACGAAACGCGCCGCTCTTCGTTGGATCTTGTCTACCTCCTCTGTCAGTCCTACCTTACAGGGATCGTAGATAGATGAACAATACTCAAGAATCGGGTGAACAAGCGCCTTATAAACCACTTCTTTCGCGAATGAGTTATATTTCCTTAAGATTCTTTCGATGAATCTGACTCTGTTGTCTGCTTTCCCCACTATCTGTTTTATATTATCATTCCACTTAAGGTCGTTCCGAACAGTTACGCCTAGGTATTTTATGGCAGACGCTGTCTCCAGCTGTTTGTCTCGATAGTGTAATTGTACAGTAGTGGATTTCTTTTCCCATATATGCACAATATGTTACATTTATTTACGTTCAGGATCAACTGCTATAGCCTGCATCATTCATCAGTTCTCTGCAGGTCGTTCTGCAAATTCTATTACCATTTGGCGTTGCTACTTTGGTATAGACAACGGCATTATCTGGGAATAGGGTATTTTCCAAGAATGATTGCCTATAGAAGCCGCTGGGTCGAAACGATACATATCGAACGTGCTATCGTAAATCGATCATGTTCCTGTGGCGGGCGTTGTGATCAATTATTTGTGAACATCATTTGTATCTGTTTCCCGTTGTTCCAGTAGTTGCTCTGAATGACATACCTCCGCGAATTATTTGTGAGTTGCTAATGAAAAACAGACGATTTATGTCATTGGTGAGTGGGATGTCTGATGTTCTTGACGTTTCTTTGGCGGGTTCTATCACATGGAAAAATCTAATTCCATGTTTATCCAGCGAGAAAAATTGTTTGTCTTTTTGTCGCGGCTGGCCGCAGTGGCCGAGCGGTTCTAGGCGCTTCAGTCTAAAACCGCGCGACCGCGTTGGTCGCAGATTCGAATCCTGCCTCGGGCATGGATGTGTGTGATGTCCTTAGGTTACTTAGGTTTAAGTAGTTCTAAGTTCTAGGGGACTGATGACCTCAGAAGTTAAGTCCATAGTGCTCAGAGCTATTTTTTTTTTTTTTTTTTTTTTGGTCGCGAATATGGAGTACTACCACAGTCTAATATATATACAGTCGCGACACTCACTGCTGTAAAAGTTGTTACCATTTCACAGTTCAAGTGACACTAGCGCCCCTAGCGGCTAGAAAGCTCGCCTTCCTCTGACGCAAATGCGACGTAAAAATAATGTTTGTTTTTAATTCGTTTTGTACGTAATTTACAAAAAAATTAATATATTTTTGCGTCACAGGTGTTAGGAGAGCAGCGAGAGACATAAATAATCGTGAAATATAAGTAAACAGGGCACAAACTATTGAATGAAGTGACATAAGCTGCAACATATTCTTGTAAAAATAATTAAGAAGTAGCATAGAATCGCACTTACTCCACTGAAAGTAAGAGAATACACATTGTATATCCCACACATGAAGTATATACACTCCTGGAAATGGAAAAAAGAACACATTGACACCGGTGTGTCAGACCCACCATACTTGCTCCGGACACTGCGAGAGGGCTGTACAAGCAATGATCACACTCACGGCACAGCGGACACACCAGGAACCGCGGTGTTGGCCGTCGAATGGCGCTAGCTGCGCAGCATTTGTGCACCGCCGCCGTCAGTGTCAGCCAGTTTGCCGTGGCATACGGAGCTCCATCGCAGTCTTTAACACTGGTAGCATGCCACGACAGCGTGCACGTGAACCGTATGTGCAGTTGATGGACTTTGAGCGAGGGCGTATAGTGGGCATGCAGGAGGCCGGGTGGACGTACCGCCGAATTGCTCAACACGTGGGGCGTGAGGTCTCCACAGCACATCGATGTTGTCGCCAGTGGTCGGCGGAAGGTGCACGTGACCGTCGACCTGGGACCGGACCGCAGCGACGCACGGATGCACGCCAAGACCGTAGGATCCTACGCAGTGCCGTAGGGGACCGCACCGCCACTTCCCAGCAAATTAGGGACACTGTTGCTCCTGGGGTATCGGCGAGGACCATTCGCAACCGTCTCCATGAAGCTGGGCTATGGTCCCGCACACCGTTAGGCCGTCTTCCACTCACGCCCCAACATCGTGCAGCCCGCCTCCAGTGGTGTCGCGACAGGCGTGAATGGAGGGACGAATGGAGACGTGTCGTCTTCAGCGATGAGAGTCGCTTCTGCCTTGGTGCCAATGATGGTCGTATGCGTGTTTGGCGCCGTGCAGGTGAGCGCCACAATCAGGACTGCATACGACCGAGGCACACAGGGCCAACACCCGGCATCATGGTGTGGGGAGCGATCTCCTACACTGGCCGTACACCACTGGTGATCGTCGAGGGGACACTGAATAGTGCACGGTACATCCAAACCGTCATCGAACCCATCGTTCTACCATTCCTAGACCGGCAAGGGAACTTGCTGTTCCAACAGGACAATGCACGTCAGCATGTACCCCGTGCCACCCAACGTGCTCTAGAAGGTGTAAGTCAACTACCCTGGCCAGCAAGATCTCCGGATCTGTCCCCCATTGAGCATGTTTGGGACTGGATGAAGCGTCGTCTCACGCGGTCTGCACGCCCAGCACGAACGCTGGTCCAACTGAGGCGCCAGGTGGAAATGGCATGGCAAGCCGTTCCACAGGACTACATCCAGCATCTCTACGATCGTCTCCATGGGAGAATAGCAGCCTGCATTGCTGCGAAAGGTGGATATACACTGTACTAGTGCCGACATTGTGCATGCTCTGTTGCCTGTGTCTATGTGCCTGTGGTTCTGTCAGTGTGATCATGTGATGTATCTGACCCCAGGAATGTGTCAATAAAGTTTCCCCTTCCTGGGACAATGAATTCACGGTGTTCTTATTTCAATTTCCAGGAGTGTAGATGCTCTTCCTTGGGTAAAAGTGAAGCGACTTATCACTTTTCATTAGGCCTACGTTCTGTTTTGCAGCAAGCCTGCTTCCAAAATTACAATTCCCGTCTTATTCTTTGTGGTATCAGGTTTTCTCAATAAAAAGCATGACTGTTTTAAAACTTTATTATGTCCCATCTATTGGTATGTACTGTCTCTTTATAGTGTTTTAAAGATTGTTCTTTCAAGTTCGCCTTAGAATGTAGCATTTTATTTCCAAAGTGTAGTAAGTCTTTGCTTTCTCACAGCAGGGTGTTCACATTACAAGGCTGCAATTTTTATTTGCCCATCAACTGGGCTTTTGGTGGAAATGAGGCACCACCAGCAGCATGATGTCCGCAAGAGTGGAAACGAGGGGCGGGGGGGGGGGGGCGGGAACAAGAAAATGACAAGTTGTTATTCTATTGGTATATACTGTCTCTTTATAGGGTATTAAACATTGTTCTTTCAAGTTCACCTTAGAACGTAGCAATTTATTTCCAAAGTGTAGTAAGTCTTTGCTTTCCCACAGCAGGGTGTTCACGTTACAAGGCTGCAATTTTTATTTGCCCATCAACTGGGCTTTTGGTGGAAATGACGCACCACCAGCAGCATGATGTCTGCAAGAGTGGTAACGAGGAGGGGGGGGGGTGCGGGAACAAGAAGATGACAAGTTGTTATTCTATTGGTATGTACTGTCGCTTTATAGTGTTTTAAAGATTGTTCTTTCAAGTTCGCCTTAGAACGTAGCATTTTATTTCCGAAGTGTAGTAAATCTTTGCTTTCTCACAGCAGGGTGTTCACATTACAAGGCTGCAATTTTTATTTGCCCATCAGCTGGGCTTTTGGTGGAAATGTCGCACCACCAGCAGCATGATACCCGCAAGAGCGGCAATGAGGGGGGGGGGGGGGCCGGGAACAAGAAGATGACAAGTTGTTATTCTATTGGTATGTACTGTCTCTTTATAGTGTTTTAAGGATTGTTCTTTCAAGTTTGCCTTAGAACGTAGCATTTTATTTCCAAAGTGTAGTAAATCTTTGCTTTCTCACAGAAGGGTGTTCACATTACAAGGCGGCAATTTTTATTTGCCCATCAACTGGGCTTTTGGTGGAAATGACGCACCACCAGCAGCATGATGTCCACAAGAGTGGCAACGAGGGAGGGGGGAAGGGGCCGGGAACAAGAAGATGACAAGTTGTTATTCTATTGGTATGTACTGTCTCTTTATAGTGTTTTAAAGATTGTTCTTTCAAGTTCGCCTTAGAACGTAGCATTTTATTTCCAAAGTGTAGTAAATCTTTGCTTTCTCACAGCAGGGTGTTCTCATTACAAGGGTGCAATTTTTATTTGCCCATCAACTGGGCTTTTGGTGGAAATGACGCACCACCAGCAGCATGATGTCCACAAGAGTGGCAACGAGGGAGGGGGGAAGAGGCCGGGAACAAGAAGATGACAAGTTGTTATTCTATTGGTATGTACTGTCTCTTTATAGTGTTTTAAAGATTGTTCTTTCAAGTTCGCCTTAGAACGTAGCATTTTATTTCCAAAGTGTAGTAAATCTTTGCTTTCTCACAGCAGGGTGTTCTCATTACAAGGGTGCAATTTTTATTTGCCATTCAACTGGGCTTTTGGTGGAAATGACGCACCACCAGCAGCATGATGTCCACAAGAGTGGCAACGAGGGAGGGGGGGGGGGGGGCCGGGAACAAGAAGATGACAGGTTGTTATTCTATTGGTATGTACTGTCTCTTTATAGTGTTTTAAAGATTGTTCTTTCAAGTTCGCCTTAGAACGTAGCATTTTATTTCCAAAGTGTAGTAAATCTTTGCTTTCTCACAGCATTGTGTTCACATTACAAGGCTGCAATTTTTATTTGCCCATCAACTGTGATTTTGGTGGAAATGACGCACCACCAGCAGCATGATGTCCGCAAGAGTGGCAACGAGGGGGGGGGGGGGGGGGCGGGAACAAGAAGATGACAAGTTGTTATTCTATTGGTATGTACTGTCTCTTTATAGTGTTTTAAAGATTGTTCTTTCAAGTTCGCCTTAGAACGTAGCATTTTATTTCCAAAGTGTAGTAAATCTTTGCTTTCTCACAGCAGGGTGTTCACATTACAAGGCTGCAAATTTTATTTGCCCATCAACTGGGCTTTTGGTGGAAATGACGCACCACCACCAGCATGTTGTCCGCAAAAGTGGCAACGAGGGGGGGGGGGGCGGGAACAAGAAGATGACAAGTTGTTATTCTATTGGTATGTACTGTCTCTTTATAGTGTTTTAAAGATTGTTCTTTCAAGTTCGCCTTAGAACGTAGCATTTTATTTCCAAAGTGTAGTAAATCTTTTCTTTCTCACAGCAGGGTGTTCACATTACAAGGCTGCAATTTTTATTTGCCCATCAACTGGGCTTTTGGTGGAAATGATGCACCACCAGCAGCATGATGTCCACAGGAGTGGCAACGAGGGGTGGAGAGCCGGGATCAAGAAGATGACAAGTTGTTATTCTATTGGTATGTACTGTCTCATTATAGTGTTTTAAAGAATGTTCTTTCAAGTTCGCCTTAGAACGTAGCATTTTATTTCCAAAGTGTAGTAAATCTTTGCCTTCTCACAGCAGGGTGTTCACATTACAAGGCTGCAATTTGTATTTGCCCATCAACTGGGCTTTTGGTGGAAATGACGCACCAGCAGCAGCATGATGTCCGCAAGAGTGGTAACGAGGGGGGGGGGGGCGGGAACAAGAAGATGACAAGTTGTTATTCTATTGGTATGTACTGTCTCTTTATAGTGTTTTAAAGATTGTTCTTTCAAGTTCGCCTTACAACGTAGCATTTTATTTCCAAAGTGTAGTAAATCTTTGCTTTCTCACAGCTGGGTGTTCACATTACAAGCAGCAGCATGATGTCCGCAAGAGCGGCAACGAGGGTGGGGGGGGCCGGGAACAAGAAGATGATAAGTTGTTATTCTATTGGTTTGTACTGTCTCTTTATAGTGTTTTAAAGATTGTTCTTTCAAGTTCAACTTAGAACGTAGCATTTTATTTCCAAAGTGTAGTAAATCTTTGCTTTCTCACAGCAGGGTGTTCACATTACAAGGCTGCAATTTTTCTTTGCCCATCAACTGGGCTTTTGGTGGAAATGACGCACCACCAGCAGCATGGTGTCCGCAAAAGTGGGAACGAGGGGGGGGGGGTGGCGGGAACAAGAAGATGACAAGTTGTTATTCTATTGGTATGTACTGTCTCTTTATAGTGTTTTAAAGATTGTTCTTTCAAGTTCGCCTTAGAACGTAGCATTTTATTTCCAAAGTGTAGTAAATCTTTGCTTTCTCACAGCAGGGTGTTCACGTTACAAGGCTGCAATTTTTATTTGCCCATCAACTGGGCTTTTGGTGGAAATGACGCACCACCAGCAGCATGATGTCCGCAAGTGTGTGAACGAGGGGGGGGGGGGGGGGGGGGAACAAGAAGATGACAAGTTGTTATTCTATTGGTATGTACTGTCGCTTTATAGTGTTGTAAAGATTGTTCTTTCAAGTTCGCCTTAGAACGTAGAATTTTATTTCCAAAGTGTAGTAAATCTTTGCTTTCTCACAGCAGGGTGTTCACATTACAAGGCTGCAATTTTTCTTTGCCCATCAACTGGGCTTTTGGTGGAAATGACGCACCACCAGCAGCATGGTGTCCGCAAAAGTGGCAACGAGGGGGGGGGGGGGGGGGGGGAACAAGAAGATGACAAGTTGTTATTCTATTGGTATGTACTGTCTCTTTATAGTGTTTTAAAGATTGTTCTTTCAAGTTCGCCTTAGAACGTAGCATTTTATTTCCAAAGTGTAGTAAATCTTTGCTTTCTCACAGCTAGGTGTTCACGTTACAAGGCTGCAATTTTTATTTGCCCATCAACTGGGCTTTTGGTGGAAATGACGCACCACCAGCAGCATGATGTCCACAAGAGTGGCAACGAGGCGGGAGGGGGTGGGGGGGGGTCTGGGAACAAGAAGATGACAAGTTGTTATTCTATTGGTATGTACTGTCTCTTTATAGTGTTTTAGAGATTGTTCTTTCAAGTTCGCCTTAGAACGTAGCATTTTATTTCCAAAGTGTAGTATATCTTTGCTTTCTCTCAGCAGGGTGTTCACATTACAAGGCTGCAATTTTTATTTGCCCATCAACTGGGCTTTAGTGGAAATGACGCACCAGCAGCAGCATGATGTCTGCAAGAGTGGCAACGAGGGGGTTGGGGGTGGCGGGAACAAGAAGATGACAAGTTGTTATTCTATTGGTATGTACTGTCTCTTTATAGTGTTTTAAAGATTGTTCTTTCAAGTTCGCCTTAGAACGTAGCATTTTATTTCCAAAGTGTAGTAAATCTTTGCTTTCTCTCAGCAGGGTGTTCACATTACAAGGCTGCAATGTTTATTTGCCCATCAACTGGGCTTTTGTGGAAATGACGCACCACCAGCAGCATGATGTCCGCAAGAGTGGCAACGAGGGGGGTGGGGGTGGCAGGAACAAGAAGATGACAAGTTGTTATTCTATTGGTATGTACTGTCTCTTTATAGTGTTTTAAAGATTGTTCTTTCAAGTTCGCCTTAGAACGTAGCATTTTATTTCCAAAGTGTAGTAAATCTTTGCCTTCTCACAGCTGGGTGTTCACATTACAAGCAGCAGCATGATGTCCGCAAGAGCGGCAACGAGGGGGGGTGGGGGCCGGGAACAAGAAGATGACAAGTTGTTATTCTATTGGTTTGTACTGTCTCTTTATAGTGTTTTAAAGATTGTTCTTTCAAGTTCGCCTTAGAACGTAGCATTTTATTTCCAAAGTGTAGTAAATCTTTGCTTTCTCACAGCAGGGTGTTCACATTACAAGGCTGCAATTTTTCTTTGCCCATCAACTGAGCTTTTGGTGGAAATGACGCACCACCAGCAGCGTGATGACCGCAAGAGTGGCAACGAGGGGGGGGGGGGGCGGGAACAAGAAGATGACAAGTTGTTATTCTATTGGTATGTACTGTCTCTTTATAGTGTTTTAAAGATTGTTCTTTCAAGTTCGCCTTACAACGTAGCATTTTATTTCGAAAGTGTAGTAAATCTTTGCTTTCTCACAGCTGGGTGTTCACATTACAAGCAGCAGCATGATGTCCGCAAGAGCGGCAACGAGGGTGGGGGGGGCCGGGAACAAGAAGATGACAAGTTGTTATTCTATTGGTTTGTACTGTCTCTTTATAGTGTTTTAAAGATTGTTCTTTCAAGTTCGCCTTAGAACGTAGCATTTTATTTCCAAAGTGTAGTAAATCTTTGCTTTCTCACAGCTGGGTGTTCACATTACAAGGCTGCAATTTTTATTTGCCCATCAACTGGGCTTTTGGTGGAAATGACGCACCACCAGCAGCATGATGTCCGCAAGTGTGGGAACGTGGGGGGGGGGGGGGGGGGAACAAGAAGATGACAAGTTGTTGTTCTATTGGTATGTACTGTCGCTTTATAGTGTTTTAATGATTGTTCTTTCAAGTTCGCCTTAGAACGTAGCATTTTATTTCCAAAGTGTAGTAATACTTTGCTTTCTCACAGCAGGGTGTTCACATTACAAGGCTGCAATTTTTATTTGCCCCTCAACTGGGCATTTGGTGGAAATGACGCACCACAAGCAGCATGGTTTCCGCAAAAGTGGCATCGAGGGGGGGGGGGGGGGCCGGGAACAGGAAGATGACAAGTTGTTATTCTATTGGTATGTACTGTCTCTTTATAGTGTTTTAAAGATTGTTCTTTCAAGTTCGCCTTAGAACGTAGCATTTTATTTCCAAAGTGTAGTAATACTTTGCTTTCTCACAGCAGGGTGTTCACATTACAAGGCTGCAATTTTTATTTGCCCCTCAACTGGGCATTTGGTGGAAATGACGCACCACAAGCAGCATGGTTTCCGCAAAAGTGGCAACGAGGGGGGGGGGGGGGGGGCCGGGAACAAGAAGATGACAAGTTGTTATTCTATTGGTATGTACTGTCTCTTTATAGTGTTTTAAAGATTGTTCTTTCAAGTTCGCCTTAGAATCTGGCATTTTATTTCCAAAGTGTAGTAAATCTTTGCTTTCTCACAGCAGGGTGTTCACATTACAAGGCTGCAATTTTTATTTGCCCATCATCTGGGCTTTTGGTGGAAATGACGCACCACCAGCAGCATGATGTCCACAAGAGTGGTAACGAGGGGTGGAGGGCCGGGATCAAGAAGATGACAAGTTGTTATTCAATTGGTATGTACTGTCTCTTTATAGTGTTTTAAAGATTGTTCTTTCAAGTTCGCCTTAGAATGTGGCATTTTATTTCCAAAGTGTAGTAGATCTTTGCTTTCTCACAGCAGGGTGTTCACATTACAAGGCTGCAATTTTTATTTGCCCATCAACTGGGCTTGTGGTGGAAATGACACACCACCAGCAGCATGATGTCCACAAGAGTGACAACGAGGATGGGGGGGGGGGGGGGGGGGCAGGAACAAGAAGATGACAAGTTGTTATTCTATTGGTATTTACTGTCTCTTTATAGTGTTTTAAAGATTGTTCTTTCAAGTTCACCTTACAACGTAGCATTTTATTTCCAAAGTGTAGTAAATCTTTGCTTTCTCACAGCAGGGTGTTCACATTACAAGGCTGCAATTTTTATTTGCCCATCAACTGGGCTTTTGGTGGAAATGTTGCACCACCAGCAGCATGATGTCCGCAAGAGTGGTAACGAGGGGGGGGGGGGGGGGGGCTGGGAACAAGAAGATGACAAGTTGTTTTTCTATTGGTATGTACTGTCTCTTTATAGTGTTTTA
Source organism: Schistocerca cancellata (assembly GCF_023864275.1). NCBI lineage: Eukaryota > Metazoa > Arthropoda > Insecta > Orthoptera > Acrididae > Schistocerca > Schistocerca cancellata. The sequence goes on along the minus strand of NC_064637.1, from coordinate 29,952,675 downwards.
AAGATTGTTCTTTCAAGTTCGCCTTAGAATCTGGCATTTTATTTCCAAAGTGTAGTAAATCTTTGCTTTCTCACAGCAGGGTGTTCACATTACAAGGCTGCAATTTTTATTTGCCCATCATCTGGGCTTTTGGTGGAAATGACGCACCACCAGCAGCATGATGTCCACAAGAGTGGTAACGAGGGGTGGAGGGCCGGGATCAAGAAGATGACAAGTTGTTATTCAATTGGTATGTACTGTCTCTTTATAGTGTTTTAAAGATTGTTCTTTCAAGTTCGCCTTAGAATGTGGCATTTTATTTCCAAAGTGTAGTAGATCTTTGCTTTCTCACAGCAGGGTGTTCACATTACAAGGCTGCAATTTTTATTTGCCCATCAACTGGGCTTGTGGTGGAAATGACACACCACCAGCAGCATGATGTCCACAAGAGTGACAACGAGGATGGGGGGGGGGGGGGGGGGGGGGGCAGGAACAAGAAGATGACAAGTTGTTATTCTATTGGTATTTACTGTCTCTTTATAGTGTTTTAAAGATTGTTCTTTCAAGTTCACCTTACAACGTAGCATTTTATTTCCAAAGTGTAGTAAATCTTTGCTTTCTCACAGCAGGGTGTTCACATTACAAGGCTGCAATTTTTATTTGCCCATCAACTGGGCTTTTGGTGGAAATGTTGCACCACCAGCAGCATGATGTCCGCAAGAGTGGTAACGAGGGGGGGGGGGGGGGGGCTGGGAACAAGAAGATGACAAGTTGTTTTTCTATTGGTATGTACTGTCTCTTTATAGTGTTTTAAAGATTGTTCTTTCAAGTTCGCCTTAGAACGTAGTATTTTATTTCCAATGTGTAGTAAATCTTTGCTTTCTCACAGAAGGGTGTTCACATTACAAGGCTGCAATTTATATTTTCCCATCAACTGGGCTTTAGGTGGAAATGACGCACCACCAGCAGCATGATGTCCGCAAGAGGGGCAACGAGGGGGGGGGGGAGCGGGAACGAGAAGATGACAAGTTGTTATTCTATTGGTATGTACTGTCTCTTTATAGTGTTTTAAAGATTGTTCTTTCAAGTTCGCCTTAGAACGTAGCATTTTATTTCCAAAGTGTAGTAAATATTTGCTTTGTCACAGCAGGGTATTCACATTACAAGGCTGCAATTTTTATTTGCCCATCAACTGGGCTTTAGGTGGGAATGACGCACCACCAGCAGCATGATGTCCGCAAGAGTGGCAACGAGGGGGGGGGGGTGTGTCGGGAACGAGAAGATGACAAGTTGTTATTCTATTGGTATGTACTGTCTCTTTATAGTGTTTTAAAGATTGTTCTTTCAAGTTCGCCTTACAACGTAGCATTTTATTTCCAAAGTGTAGTAAACCTTTGCTTTCTCACAGCAGGGTGTTCACATTACAAGGCTGCAATCTTTATTTGCCCATCAACTGGGCTTTTGGTGGAAATGACGCAACACCAGCAGCAGGATGTCCGCAAGATCAGCAACGAGGGGGGGGAAGGCGGAACAAGCAGATGACAAGTTGTTATTCTATTGGTATGTAATTGTCCCTTTATACTGTTTTAAAGATTGTTCTTTCAAGTTCGCCTTAGAACGTAGCATTTTATTTCCAAAGTGTAGTAAATCTTTGCTTTCTCACAGCAGGGTGTTCACATTACAAGGCTGCAAATTTTATTTGCCCATCAACTGGGCTTTTGCTGGAACTGACGCACCACCAGCAGCATGATGTCCGCAAGAGTGGCAACGAGGGGGGGGGGGGGGGGCGGGAACGAGAAGATGACAAGTTGTTATTCTATTGGTATGTACTGTCTCTTTATAGTGTTGTAAAGATTGTTCTTTCAAGTTCGCCTTACGACGTAGCATTTTATTTCCAAAGTGTAGTAAACCTTTGCTTTCTCACAGCAGGGTGTTCACACTACAAGGCTGCAATTTTTATTTGCCCATCAACTGGGCTTTTGGTGGAAAAGACGCACCACCAGCAGCATGATGTCCGCACGAGTGGTAACGGGGCGGGGGGGGGGGGATACAAGAAGATGACAAGTTGTTATTCTATTGGTATGTACTGACTCTTTACAATGTTTTAAAGATTGTTCTTTCAAGTTCTCCTTAGAACGTAGCATTTTATTTCCAAAGTGTAGTAAATCTTTGCTTTCTCACAGCAGGGTGTTCACATTACAAGGCTGCAATTTTTATTTGCCCATCAACTGGACTTTTGGTGGAAATGACGCACTACCAGCAGCATGATGTTTGCAAGAGTGGCAACGAGGGTGGGGGGGCCGGGAAGAAGAAGATGACAAGTTGTTATTTTATTGGTATGTACTGTCTCTTTATAGTGTTTTTTTAAGATTGTTCTTTCAAGTTCGCCTTAGAACGTAGCATTTTATTTCAAAAGTGTAGTAAATTTTTGCTTTCTCACAGCAGTGTGTTCACGTTACAAGGCTGCAATTTTTATTTGCCCATCAACTGGGCTTTTGGTGGAAATGACGCACCACCAGCAGCATGATGTCCGCAAGGGTGGAAACGAGGGGAGGGGGGCTGAGAACAAGAAGATGACAAGTTGTTATTCTATTGGTATGTACTGTCTCTTTATAGTGTTTTAAAGATTGTTCTTTCAAGTTCGCCTTAGAATGTAGCATTTTATTACCGAAGTGTAGTAAATCTTTGCTTTCTCACAGCAGGGTGTTCACATTACAAGGCTGCAATTTTTATTTGCCCATCAACTCGGCTTTTGGTGGAAATGATGCACCACCAGCAGCATGATGTCCGCAAGAGTGGCAATGAGGGGGGGGGGGGGGGGGTTGGGGAGGGGCGGAACAAGAAGATGACAAGTTGTTATTCTATTGGTATGTACTGTCTCTTTATAGTGTTTTAAAGATTGTTCTTTCAAGTTCGCCTTAGAACGTAGCATTTTATTTCCAAAGTGTAGTAAATTTTTGCTTTCTCACAGCTGGGTGTTCACATTACAAGACTGCAATTTTTATTTGCCCATCAACTGGGCTTTTGGTGGAAATGACGCACCACCAGCAGCATGATGTCCTCAAGAGTGGCAACGAGATCGGGGGGGGGGGGGGGGCAGGAATAAGAAGATGACAAGTTGTTATTCTATTGGTATGTACTGTCTCTTTATAGTGTTTTAAAGATTGTTCTTTCAAGTTCGCCTTAGAACGTAGCATTTTATTTCCAAAGTGTAGTAAATCTTTGCTTTCTCACAGCAGGGTGTTCACATTACAAGGCTGCAATTTTTATTTGCCCATCAAAACTGGGCTTTAGGTGGAAATGACGCACCACCAGCAGCATGATGTCCGCAAGAGTGAGAACGAGGCGGGGGGGCGGGCCGGGAGCAAGAAGATGACAAGTTGTTATTCTATTGGTATGTATTGTCTCTTTATAGTGTTTTAAAGATTGTTCTTTCAAGTTCGCCTTAGAACGTAGCATTTTATTTCCAAAGTGTAGTAAATCTTTGCTTTCTCACAGCAGGGTGTTCACATTACAAGGCTGAAATTTTTATTTGCCCATCAACTGGACTTTTGGTGGAAATGACGCACTACCAGCAGCATGATGTTTGCAAGAGTGGCAACGAGGGGCGGGGGGCGGCCGGGAACAAGAAGATGACAAGTTGTTATTCTATTGGTATGTACTGTCTCCTTATAGTGTTTTAATGATTGTTCTTTCAACTTCGCCTTAGAACGTAGCATTTTATTTCCAAAGTGTAGTAAATTTTTGCATTCTCACAGCAGGGTGTTCACATTAGAAGGCTGCAATTTTTATTTGCCCACCAACTGGGCTTTAGGTGGGAATGACGCACCACCAGCAGCATGATGTCCGCAAGAGTGGCAACGAGATCGGGGGGGGGTGGGTGGGCGGGGAACAAAAAGATGACAAGTTGTTATTCTATTGGTATGTACTGTCCCTTTATAGTGTTTTAAAGATTGTTCTTTCACGTTCGCCTTAGAACGTAGCATTTTATTTCCAAAGTGTAGTAAATCTTTGCTTTCTCACAGCAGGGTGTTCACATTACAAGGCTGCAATTTTTATTTGCCCATACTGGGCTTTTGGTGGAAATGATGCACCACCAGCAGCATGATGTCCGCAAGACTGGCAATGAGGGGGGGGGGGGGGGTTGGGGAGGGGCGGGAACAAGAAGATGACAAGTTGTTATTCTATTGGTATGTACTGTCTGTTTATAGTCTTTTAAAGATTGTTCTTTCAAGTTCGCCTTAGAACGTAGCATTTTATTTCCAAAGTGTAGTAAATCTTTGCTTTCTCACAGCAGGGTGTTCACATTACAAAGCTGCAATTTTTATTTGCCCATCAACTGGGCTTTTGGTGGAAATGACGCACCACCAGCAGCATGATGTCCGCAAGAATGGCAACGAGGGGGGGGGGGCCAGGAACAACAAGATGACAAGTTGTTATTCTATTGGTATGTAATGTCTCTTTATAGTGTTTTAACGATTGTTCTTTAAGTTCACCTTAGATCGTAGCATTTTATGTCCAAAGTGTAGTAAATCTTTGCTTTCTCACAGCAGGGTGTTCACATTACAAGGCTGCAATTTTTATTTGCCCATCAACTGGGCTTTTGGTGGAAATGACACACCACCAGCAGCATGATGTCCGCAAGAGTGGCAACGAGGGGGGGGGGCCGGGAACAAGAAGATGACAAGTTGTTATTCTATTGGTATGTACTGTCTCTTTATAGTGTTTTAACGATTGTTCTTTCAAGTTCACCTTAGAACGTAGCATTTTATTTCCAAAGTGTAGTAAATCTTTGCTTTCTCACAGCAGGGTGTTCACATTACAAGGCTGCAATTTTTATTTGCCCATCAACTGGGTTTTTGGTGGAAATGACGCACCACCAGCAGCATGATGTCCGCAAGACCGGCAACGAGGGGGTTGGGGGGGAGGCGGGAACAAGAAGATGACAAGTTGTTATTCTATTGGTATGTACTGTCTCTTTATAGTGATTTAAAGTTTGTTCTATCAAGTTCGCCTTAGCACGTAGCAGTTTATTTCCAAAGTGTAGTAAATCTTTGCTTTCTCACAGCAGGGTGTTCACATTACAAGGCTGCAATTTTTATTTGCCCATCAACTGGGGTTTGGGTGGAAATGACGCACCACCAGCAGCATGATGTCTGCAACAGTGGTAATGAGGGGGGGGGGGCGGGAACAAAAAGATGACAAGTTGTTATTCTATTGGTATGTACTGTCTCTTTATAGTGTTTTAAAGATTGTTCTTTCAAGTTCACCTTAGACTGTAGCATTTTATTTCCAAAGTGTAGAAAATCTTTGCTTTCTCACAGCAGGGTGTTCACATTACAAGGCTGCAATTTTTATTTGCCCATCAACTGGGCTGTTGGTGGAAATGACGCACCACCAGCAGCATGATGTCCTCAAGAGTGGCAACGAGATAGGGCGGGGGGGGGGGGGGGGGGGGGGGGGCCGGGAATAAGAAGATGACAAGTTGTTATTCTATTGGTATGTACTGTCTCTTTATAGTGTTTTAAAGATTGTTCTTTCAAGTTCGCCTTAGAACGTAGCATTTTATTTCCAAAGTGTAGTAAATCTTTGCTTTCTCACAGATGGGTGTTCACGTTCCAAGGCTTCAATTTTTATTTTCCCATCAACAGGGCTTTTGGTGGAAATGACGCAGCACCAGCAGCATGATGTCCACAAGAGTAGTAACGAGGGGGGGGGGGGGGGCGGGAACAAGAAGATGACAAGTTGTTATTCTATTGGTATGTACTGTCTCTTTATATTGTTTTAAAGATTGTTCTTTCAAGTTCGCCTTAGAACGTAGCATTTTATTTCCAATGTGTAGATAATCTTTGCTTTGTCACAGCAGGGTGTTCACATTACAAGGCTGCAATTTTTATTTGCCCATCAACTGGGCTTTTGGTGGAAATGACGCACCACCAGCAGCATGATGTCCGCAAGAGTTGCAACGAGGGTGGTGGGGCCGGGAAGGAGAAGATGACAAGTTGTTATTCTATTGGTATGTACTGTCTCTTTATAGTGTTTTAAAGATTGTTCTTTCAAGTTCGCCTTAGAATGTAGCGTTTTATTTCCAAAGTGTAGTAAATCTTTGCTTTCTCACAGCAGGGTGTTCAAATTACAAGGCTGCAGTTCTTATTTGCCCATCAACTGGGCTTTTGGTGGAAGTGACGCACCACCCGCAGCATGATGTCCGCAAGAATGGCAACGAGAGGGGGAGGGCCAGGAACAAGAAGATGACAAGTTGTTATTCTATTGGTATGTACAGTCTCTTTATAGTGTTTTAAGTATTGTTCTTTCAAGTTTGCTTTAGAACGTAGCATTTTATTTCCAAAGTGTAGTAAATGTTTGCTTTCCCACAGCAGGGTGTTCACATTACAAGGCTGCAATTTTTATTTGCCCATCAACTGGGCTTTTGGTGGAAATGACGCACCACCAGCAGCATGATGTCCGCAAGAATGGCAACGAGGGGGGGGGGGGGGGAGCCAGGAACAAGAAGATAACAAGTTGTTATTCTATTGGTATGTACTGTCTCTTTATAGTGTTTTAAAGATTGTTCTTTCAAGTTCGCCTTAGAACGTAGCATTTTATTTCCAAAGTGTAGTAAATCTTTGCTTTCTCACAGCAGGGTGTTCACATTAGAAGGCTGCAATTTTTATTTGCCCATCAACTGGGCTTTTGGTGGAAATGACGCACCACCAGCAGCATGATGTCCGCAATAGTGGTAACGAGGGGGGGTGGGGGCGGGAACAAGAAGATGACATGTTGTTATTCTATTGGTATGTACTGTCTCTTTATAGTGTTTTAAAGATTGTTCTTTCAAGTTCGCCTTAGAACGTAGCATTTTATTTCCAAAGTGTAGTAAATCTTTGCTTTCTCACAGCAGGGTGTTCACATTACAAGGCTGGAATTTTTATTTGCCCATCAACTGGGCTTTTGGTGGAAATGACGCACCACCAGCAGTATGATGTCCGCAAGAGTGGCAACGAGGGGGAGGGGGGGGGGGGCCGGGAACGAGAAGAGGACAAGTTGTTATTCTATTGGTATGTACCGTCTCTTTATAGTGTTTTAAAGATTGTTCTTTCAAGTTCGCCTTAGAACGTAGCATTTTATTTCCAAAGTGTAGTAAACCTTTGCTTTCTCACAGCAGGGTGTTCACATTACAAGGCTGCAAGTTTTATTTGCCAATCAACTGGGCTTTTTGTGGAAATGACGCACCACCAGCAGCATGATGTCCGCAAGAGTGGAAACGACGGGGGGGGGGGGGGGGGGGCGGGAACAAGAAGATGTCAAGTTGTTATTCTATTGGTATGTACTGTCTCTTTATATTGTTTTAAAGATTGTTCTTTCAAGTTCGCCTTAGAACGTAGCATTTTATTTCCAAAGTGTAGTAAATTTTTCATTCTCACAGCAGGGTGTTCACATTACAAGGCTTCAATTTTTATTTGCCCATCAACTGGGCTTTTGGTGGAAATGACGCACCACAAGCAGCATGATGTCCGCAAGAGTGGCAACGAGGGGGGGGGGGCGGGAACAAGAAGGTGACAAGTTGTTATTCTATTGGTATGTACAGGCTCTTTATAGTGTTTTAAGTATTGTTCTTTCAAGTTCGCTTTAGAACGTAGCATTTTATTTCCAAAGTGTAGTAAATGTTTGCTTTCCCACAGCAGGGTGTTCACATTACAAGGCTGCAATTTTTATTTGCCCATCAACTGGGCTTTTGGTGGAAATGACGCACCACCAGCAGCATGATGTCCGCAAGAGTGGCAACGAGGGTGGGGGGGCCGGGAAGGAGAAGATGACAAGTTGTTATTCTATTGGTATGTACTGTCTCTTTATAGTGTTTTAAAGATTGTTCTTTCAAATTCGCCTTAGAATGTAGCGTTTTATTTCCAAAGTGTAGTAAATCTTTGCTTTCTCACAGCAGGGTGTTCAAATTACTAGGCTGCAATTCTTATTTGCCCATCAACTGGGCTTTTGGTGGAAGTGACGCACCACCAGCAGCATGATGTCCGCAAGAATGGCAACGAGAGGGGGAGGGCCAGGAACAAGAAGATGACAAGTTGTTATTCTATTGGTATGTACTGTCTCTTTATATTGTTTTAAAGATTGTTCTTTCAAGTTCGCCTTAGAACGTAGCATTTTATTTCCAAAGTGAAGTAAATCTTTGCTTTCTCACAGCAGGGTGTTCACATTACAAGGCTGCAATTTTTATTTGCCCATCAACTGGGCTTTTGGTGGAAATGACGCACCACCAGCAGCATGATGTCCGCAAGAATGGCAACGAGGGGGGGGGGCCAGGAACAACAAGATGACAAGTTGTTATTCTATTGGTATGTAATGTCTCTTTATAGTGTTTTAACGATTGTTCTTTAAGTTCACCTTAGATCGTAGCATTTTATGTCCAAAGTGTAGTAAATCTTTGCTTTCTCACAGCAGGGTGTTCACATTACAAGGCTGCAATTTTTATTTGCCCATCAACTGGGCTTTTGGTGGAAATGACACACCACCAGCAGCATGATGTCCGCAAGAGTGGCAACGAGGGGGGGGGGCCGGGAACAAGAAGATGACAAGTTGTTATTCTATTGGTATGTACTGTCTCTTTATAGTGTTTTAACGATTGTTCTTTCAAGTTCACCTTAGAACGTAGCATTTTATTTCCAAAGTGTAGTAAATCTTTGCTTTCTCACAGCAGGGTGTTCACGTTCCAAGGCTTCAATTTTTATTTTCCCATCAACAGGGCTTTTGGTGGAAATGACGCAGCACCAGCAGCATGATGTCCACAAGAGTAGTAACGAGGGGGGGGGGGGGGGGCGGGAACAAGAAGATGACAAGTTGTTATTCTATTGGTATGTACTGTCTCTTTATATTGTTTTAAAGATTGTTCTTTCAAGTTCGCCTTAGAACGTAGCATTTTATTTCCAATGTGTAGATAATCTTTGCTTTGTCACAGCAGGGTGTTCACATTACAAGGCTGCAATTTTTATTTGCCCATCAACTGGGCTTTTGGTGGAAATGACGCACCACCAGCAGCATGATGTCCGCAAGAGTTGCAACGAGGGTGGTGGGGCCGGGAAGGAGAAGATGACAAGTTGTTATTCTATTGGTATGTACTGTCTCTTTATAGTGTTTTAAAGATTGTTCTTTCAAGTTCGCCTTAGAATGTAGCGTTTTATTTCCAAAGTGTAGTAAATCTTTGCTTTCTCACAGCAGGGTGTTCAAATTACAAGGCTGCAGTTCTTATTTGCCCATCAACTGGGCTTTTGGTGGAAGTGACGCACCACCCGCAGCATGATGTCCGCAAGAATGGCAACGAGAGGGGGAGGGCCAGGAACAAGAAGATGACAAGTTGTTATTCTATTGGTATGTACAGTCTCTTTATAGTGTTTTAAGTATTGTTCTTTCAAGTTTGCTTTAGAACGTAGCATTTTATTTCCAAAGTGTAGTAAATGTTTGCTTTCCCACAGCAGGGTGTTCACATTACAAGGCTGCAATTTTTATTTGCCCATCAACTGGGCTTTTGGTGGAAATGACGCACCACCAGCAGCATGATGTCCGCAAGAATGGCAACGAGGGGGGGGGGGGGGGGAGCCAGGAACAAGAAGATAACAAGTTGTTATTCTATTGGTATGTACTGTCTCTTTATAGTGTTTTAAAGATTGTTCTTTCAAGTTCGCCTTAGAACGTAGCATTTTATTTCCAAAGTGTAGTAAATCTTTGCTTTCTCACAGCAGGGTGTTCACATTAGAAGGCTGCAATTTTTATTTGCCCATCAACTGGGCTTTTGGTGGAAATGACGCACCACCAGCAGCATGATGTCCGCAATTGTGGTAACGAGGGGGGGTGGGGGCGGGAACAAGAAGATGACATGTTGTTATTCTATTGGTATGTACTGTCTCTTTATAGTGTTTTAAAGATTGTTCTTTCAAGTTCGCCTTAGAACGTAGCATTTTATTTCCAAAGTGTAGTAAATCTTTGCTTTCTCACAGCAGGGTGTTAACATTACAAGGCTGCAATTTTTATTTGCCCATCAACTGGGCTTTTGGTGGAAATGACGCACCACCAGCAGCATGATGTCCGCAAGAATGGCAACGAGGGGGGGGGGGGGGGGGCAGGAACAAGAAGATGACAAGTTGTTATTCTATTGGTATGTACTGTCTCTTTATAGTGTTTCAAAGATTGTTCTTTCAAGTTCACCTTAGAACGTAGCATTTTATTTCCAAAGTGTAGTAAATCTTTGCTTTCTTCTAGCAGGGTGTTCACATTACAAGGCTGGAATTTTTATTTGCCCATCAACTGGGCTTTTGGTGGAAATGACGCACCACCAGCAGTATGATGTCCGCAAGAGTGGCAACGAGGGGGAGGGGGGGGGGCCGGGAACGAGAAGAGGACAAGTTGTTATTCTATTGGTATGTACCGTCTCTTTATAGTGTTTTAAAGATTGTTCTTTCAAGTTCGCCTTAGAACGTAGCATTTTATTTCCAAAGTGTAGTAAACCTTTGCTTTCTCACAGCAGGGTGTTCACATTACAAGGCTGCAAGTTTTATTTGCCAATCAACTGGGCTTTTTGTGGAAATGACGCACCACCAGCAGCATGATGTCCGCAAGAGTGGAAACGACGGGGGGGGGGGGGGGGGTGGCGGGAACAAGAAGATGTCAAGTTGTTATTCTATTGGTATGTACTGTCTCTTTATATTGTTTTAAAGATTGTTCTTTCAAGTTCGCCTTAGAACGTAGCATTTTATTTCCAAAGTGTAGTAAATTTTTCATTCTCACAGCAGGGTGTTCACATTACAAGGCTTCAATTTTTATTTGCCCATCAACTGGGCTTTTGGTGGAAATGACGCACCACAAGCAGCATGATGTCCGCAAGAGTGGCAACGAGGGGGGGGGGCGGGAACAAGAAGGTGACAAGTTGTTATTCTATTGGTATGTACAGGCTCTTTATAGTGTTTTAAGTATTGTTCTTTCAAGTTCGCTTTAGAACGTAGCATTTTATTTCCAAAGTGTAGTAAATGTTTGCTTTCCCACAGCAGGGTGTTCACATTACAAGGCTGCAATTTTTATTTGCCCATCAACTGGGCTTTTGGTGGAAATGACGCACCACCAGCAGCATGATGTCCGCAAGAGTGGCAACGAGGGTGGGGGGGCCGGGAAGGAGAAGATGACAAGTTGTTATTCTATTGGTATGTACTGTCTCTTTATAGTGTTTTAAAGATTGTTCTTTCAAATTCGCCTTAGAATGTAGCGTTTTATTTCCAAAGTGTAGTAAATCTTTGCTTTCTCACAGCAGGGTGTTCAAATTACTAGGCTGCAATTCTTATTTGCCCATCAACTGGGCTTTTGGTGGAAGTGACGCACCACCAGCAGCATGATGTCCGCAAGAATGGCAACGAGAGGGGGAGGGCCAGGAACAAGAAGATGACAAGTTGTTATTCTATTGGTATGTACTGTCTCTTTATATTGTTTTAAAGATTGTTCTTTCAAGTTCGCCTTAGAACGTAGCATTTTATTTCCAAAGTGAAGTAAATCTTTGCTTTCTCACAGCAGGGTGTTCACATTACAAGGCTGCAATTTTTATTTGCCCATCAACTGGGCTTTTGGAGGAAATAACGCACCACCAGCAGCATGATGTCCGCAATGGCGGCAACGGGTGGGGGGGGGGGGGGGGGGGGGCCGGAACAAGAAGATGACAAGTTGTTATTCTATTGGTATGTACTGTCTCTTTATAGTGTTTTAAAGATTGTTCTTTCATGTTTGCCTTAGAATGTAGCATTTTATTTCCAAAGTGTAGTAAATCTTTGCTTTCTCACAGCAGGGTGTTCACATTACAAGGCTGCAATTTTTATTTGCCCATCAACTGGGCTTTTGGTGGAAATGACGCACCACTAGCAGCATGATGTCCGCAAGAGTGGCAACGAGGGGGAGGGGGGGCGGGAACAAGAAGATGACAAGTTGTTATTCTATTGGTATGTACTGTCTCTTTATAGTGTTTTAAAGATTGTTCTTTCAAGTTCGCCTTAGAACGTAGCATTTTATTTCCAAAGTGTAGTAAATCTTTGCTTTCTCACAGCAGGGTGTTCACATTACAAGGCTGCAATTTTTATTTGCCCATCAACTGGGCTTTTGTTGGAAATTACGCACCACCAGCAGCATGATGTCCGCAAGAGTGGCAACGAGGGGGGGGGGGGGGGGCGGGAACAAGAAGATGACAAGTTGTTATTCTATTGGTATGTACTGTCTCTTTATAGTGTTTTAAAGATTGTTCTTTCAAGTTCGCCTTAGAACGTAGCATTTTATTTCCAAAGTGTAGTAAATCTTTGCTTTCTCACAGCAGGGTGTTCACATTACAAGGCAGCAATTTTTATTTGCCCATCAACTGGGCTTTTGGTGGAAATGACGCACCACCAGCAGCATGATGTCCGCAAGAGTGGCAACGAGGGGTGGGGCGGGGCGGGAACAAGAAGATGACAAGTTGTTACTCTATTGGTATGTACTGTCTCTTTATAGTGTTTTAAAGATTGTTCTTTCAAGTTCGCCATAGAACGTAGCATTTTATTTCCAAAGTGTACTAAATCTTTGCTTTCTCACAGCAGGGTGTTCACATTACAAGGCTGCAATTTCTATTTGCCCATCAACTGGGCTTTTGGTCGAAATGACGCACCACCAGCAGCATGATGTCCTCAAGAGTGGCAACGAGATCGGGGGGGGGGGGGGGGCGGGAATAAGAAGATGACAAGTTGTTATTCTATTGGTATGTACTGTCTCTTTATAGTGTTTTAGAGATTGTTCTTTCAAGTTCACCTTAGAACGTAGCATTTTATTTCCAAAGTGTAGTAAATCTTAGGTTTCTCACAGCAGGGTGTTCACATTACTAGGCTGCAATTTTTATTTGCCCATCAACTGGGCTTTTGGTGAAAATGACGCACCAGCAGCAGCATGATGTCCGCAACAGTGGTAATGAGGGGGGGGGGGGGGGCGGGAACAAAAAGATGACAAGTTGTTATTCTATTGGTATGTACTGTCTCTTTATAGTGTTTTAAAGATTGTTCTTTCAAGTTCACCTTAGACTGTAGCATTTTATTTCCAAAGTGTAGAAAATCTTTGCTTTCTCACAGCAGGGTGTTCACATTACAAGGCTGCAATTTTTATTTGCCCATCAACTGGGCTGTTGGTGGAAATGACGCACCACCAGCAGCATGATGTCCTCAAGAGTGGCAACGAGATCGGGTGGTGGGAGGGGGGGGTGGGGGGGGGGGGCCGGGAATAAGAAGATGACAAGTTGTTATTCTATTGGTATGTACTGTCTCTTTATAGTGTTTTAAAGATTGTTCTTTCAAGTTCGCCTTAGAACGTAGCATTTTATTTCCAAAGTGTAGTAAATCTTTGCTTTCTCACAGATGGGTCGTCACGTTCCAAGGCTTCAATTTTTATTTTCCCATCAACAGGGCTTTTGGTGGAAATGACGCACCACCAGCAGCATGATGTCCACAAGAGTAGCAACGAGGGGGGGGGGGGGGGCCGGGAACAAGAAGATGACAAGTTGTTATTCTATTGGTATGTACTGTCTCTTTATATTGTTTTAAAGTTTGTTCTTTCAAGTTCGCCTTAGAACGTAGCATTTTATTTCCAATGTGTAGATAATCTTTGCTTTCTCACAGCAGGGTGTTCACATTACAAGGCTGCAATTTTTATTTGCCCATCAACTGGGCTTTTGGTGGAAATGACGCACCACCAGCAGCATGATGTCCGCAAGAGTGGCAACGAGGGTGGTGGGGCCGGGAAGGAGAAGATGACAAGTTGTTATTCTATTGGTATGTACTGTCTCTTTATAGTGTTTTAAAGATTGTTCTTTCAAGTTCGCCTTAGAATGTGGCGTTTTATTTCCAAAGTGTAGTAAATCTTTGCTTTCTCACAGCAGGGTGTTCAAATTACAAGGCTGCAGTTCTTATTTGCCCATCAACTGGGCTTTTGGTGGAAGTGACGCACCACCCGCAGCATGATGTCCGCAAGAATGGCAACGAGAGGGGGAGGGCCAGGAACAAGAAGATGACAAGTTGTTATTCTATTGGTATGTACTGTCTCTTTATATTGTTTTAAAGATTGTTCTTTCAAGTTCGCCTTAGAACGTAGCATTTTATTTCCAAAGTGTAGTAAATCTTTGCTTTCTCACAGCAGGGTGTTCACATTACAAGGCTGCAATTTTTATTTGCCCATCAACTGGGCTTTTGGTGGAAATACCGCACCACAAGCAGCATGATGTCCGCAAGGGGGGGGGGGGGGGGGGGGGGACAAGAAGATGACAAGTTGTTATTCTATTGGTATGTACTGTCTCTTTATAGTGTTTTAAAGATTGTTCTTTCAAGTTTGACTTAGAACGTAGCATTTTATTTCCAAAGTGTAGTAAAACTTTGCTTTCTCACAGCAGGGTGTTCACATTACAAGGCTGCAATTTTTATTTGCCCATCAACTGGGGTTTTGGTGGAAATGACGCACCACCAGCAGTATGATGTCCGGAAGTGCGGCAACGAGGGGGAGGGTGGGGGCCGGTAACGAGAAGAGGACAAGTTGTTATTCTATTGGTATGTACTGACTCTTTATAGTGTTTTAAAGATTGTTATTTCAAGTTCGCCTTAGAACGTAGCATTTTATTTCCAAAGTGTAGTAAATTTTTGCTTTCTCACTGCAGGGTGTTCACATTACAAGGCTTCAATTTTTATTTGCCCATCAACTGGGCTTTTGGTGGAAATGACCCACCACAAGCAGCATGATGTCCGCAAGAGTGGCAACGAGGGGGGGGTGGCGGGAACAAGAAGATGACAAGTTGTTATTCTATTGGTATGTACAGTCTCTTTATAGTGTTTTAAGTATTGTTCTTTCAAGTTTGCTTTAGAACGTAGCATTTTATTTCCAAAGTGTAGTAAATGTTTGCTTTCCCACAGCAGGGTGTTCACATTACAAGGCTGCAATTTTTATTTGCCCATCAACTGGGCTTTTGGTGGAAATGACGCACCACCAGCAGCATGATGTCCGCAATAGTGGTAACGAGGGGGGGTGGGGGCGGGAACAAGAAGATAACAAGTTGTTATTCTATTGGTATGTACTGTCTCTTTATAGTGTTTTAAAGATTGTTCTTTCAAGTTCGCCTTAGAACGTAGCATTTTATTTCCAAAGTGTAGTAAATCTTTGCTTTCTCACAGCAGGGTGTTCACATTACAAGGCTGCAATTTTTATTTGCCCATCAACTGGGCTTTTGGTGGAAATGACGCACCACCAGCAGCATGATGTCCGCAATAGTGGTAACGAGGGGGGGTGGGGGCGGGAACAAGAAGATGACATGTTGTTATTCTATTGGTATGTACTGTCTCTTTATAGTGTTTTAAAGATTGTTCTTTCAAGTTCGCCTTAGAACGTAGCATTTTATTTCCAAAGTGTAGTAAATCTTTGCTTTCTCACAGCAGGGTGTTAACATTACAAGGCTGCAATTTTTATTTGCCCATCAACTGGCCTTTTGGTGGAAATGACGCACCACCGGCAGCATGATGTCCACAATAGTGGTAACGAGGGGGGGTGGGGGCGGGAACAAGAAGATGACATGTTGTTATTCTATTGGTATGTACTGTCTCTTTATAGTGTTTTAAAGATTGTTCTTTCAAGTTTGCCTTAGAACGTAGCATTTTATTTCCAAAGTGTAGTAAATCTTTGCTTTCTCACAGCAGGGTGTTCACATTACAAGGCTGCAATTTTTATTTGCCCATCAACTGGGGTTTTGGTGGAAATGACGCACCACCAGCAGTATGATGTACGGAAGTGTGGCAACGAGGGGGAGGGTGGGGGCCGGCCGGTTACGAGAAGAGGACAAGTTGTTATTCTATTGGTATGTACTGACTCTTTATAGTGTTTTAAAGATTGTTCTTTCAAGTTCGCCTTAGAATGTAGCATTTTATTTCCAAAGTGTAGTAAACCTTTGCTTTCTCACAGCAGGGTGTTCACATTACAAGGCTGCAATTTTTATTTGCCAATCAACTGGGGCTTTTGGTGGGAAAATGACGCACCACCAGCAGCATGATGTCCGCAAGAGTGGCAACGAGGGGGGGGGGGGGCCGGGAACAAGAAGATGTCAAGTTGTTATTCTATTGGTATGTACTGTCTCTTTATATTGTTTTCAATTTGTTCTTTCAAGTTCGCCTTAGAACGTAGCATTTTATTTCCAAAGTGTAGTAAATTTTTGCTTTCTCACAGCAGGGTGTTCACATTACAAGGCTTCAATTTTTATTTGCCCATCAACTGGGCTTTTGGTGGAAATGACCCACCACAAGCAGCATGATGTCCGCAAGAGTGGCAACGAGGGGGGGGTGGCGGGAACAGGAAGATGACAAGTTGTTATTCTATTGGTATGTACAATCTCTTTATAGTGTTTTAAGTATTGTTCTTTCAAGTTTGCTTTAGAACGTAGCATTTTATTTCCAAAGTGTAGTAAATGTTTGCTTTCCCACAGCAGGGGTGTTCACATACAAGGCTGCAATTTTTATTTGCCCATCAACTGGGCTTTTGGTGGAAATGACGCACCACCAGCAGCATGATGTCCGCAAGAATGGCAACGGGGGGGGGGGGGGGGGGGGGAGCCAGGAACAAGAAGATAACAAGTTGTTATTCTATTGGTATGTACTGTCTCTTTATAGTGTTTTAAAGATTGTTCTTTCAAGTTCGCCTTAGAACGTAGCATTTTATTTCCAAAGTGTAGTAAATCTTTGCTTTCTCACAGCAGGGTGTTCACATTACAAGGCTGCAATTTTATTTGCCATCAACTGGGCTTTTGGTGGAAATGACGCACCACCAGCAGCATGATGTCCGCAATAGTGGTAACGAGGGGGGGTGGGGGCGGGAACAAGAAGATGACATGTTGTTATTCTATTGGTATGTACTGTCTCTTTATAGTGTTTTAAAGATTGTTCTTTCAAGTTCGCCTAGAACGTAGCATTTTATTTCCAAAGTGTAGTAAATCTTTGCTTTCTCACAGCAGGGTGTTAACATTACAAGGCTGCAATTTTTATTTGCCCATCAACTGGCCTTTTGGTGAAATGACGCACCACCAGCAGCATGATGTCCGCAAGAATGGCAACGAGGGGGGGGGGGGGGGGCAGGAACAAGAAGATGACAAGTTGGTTATTCTATTGGTATGTACCGTCTCTTTATAGTGTTTCAATGATTGTTCTTTCAAGTTCACCTTAGAACGTAGCATTTTATTTCCAAGGTGTAGTAAATCTTTGCTTTCTTCTAGCAGGGTGTTCACATTACAAGGCTGGAATTTTTATTTGCCCATCAACTGGGCTTTTGGTGGAAATGACGCACCACCAGCAGTATGATGTCCGCAAGAGTGGCAACGAGGGGGAGGGGGGGGCCGGGGAACGAGAAGAGGACAAGTTGTTATTCTATTGGTATGTACTGTCTCTTTATAGTGTTTTAAAGATTGTTCTTTCAAGTTCGCCTTAGAACGTAGCATTTTATTTCCAAAGTGTAGTAAACCTTTGCTTTCTCACAGCAAGGTGTTCACATTACAAGGCTGCAAGTTTTATTTGCCAATCAACTGGGCTTTTGGTGGAAATGACGCACCACCAGCAGCATGATGTCCGCAAGAGTGGAAACGAGGGGGGGGGGGGGGGCGGGAACAAGAAGATGTCAAGTTGTTATTCTATTGGTATGTACTGTCTCTTTATATTGTTTTAAAGATTGTTCTTTCAAGTTCGCCTTAGAACGTAGCATTTTATTTCCAAAGTGTAGTAAATTTTTGCATTCTCACAGCAGGGTGTTCACATTACAAGGCTTCAATTTTTATTTGCCCATCAACTGGGCTTTTGGTGGAGAAATGACGCACCACAAGCAGCATGATGTCCGCAAGAGTGGCAACGAGGGGGGGGGGGGCGGGAACCAAGAAGGTGACAAGTTGTTATTCTATTGGTATGTACAGGCTCTTTATAGTGTTTTAAGTATTGTTCTTTCAAGTTCGCTTTAGAACGTAGCATTTTATTTCCAAAGTGTAGTAAATGTTTGCTTTCCCACAGCAGGGTGTTCACATTACAAGGCTGCAATTTTTATTTGCCCATCAACTGGGCTTTTGGTGGAAATGACGCACCCACAGCAGCATGATGTCCGCAAGAGTGGCAACGAGGGTGGGGGGGCCGGGAAGGGAGAAGATGACAAGTTGTTATTCTATTGGTATGTACTGTCTCTTTATAGTGTTTTAAAGATTGTTCTTTCAAATTCGCCTTAGAATGTAGCGTTTTATTTCCAAAGTGTAGTAAATCTTTGCTTTCTCACAGCAGGGTGTTCAAATTACTAGGCTGCAATTCTTATTTGCCCATCAACTGGGCTTTTGGTGGAAGTGACGCACCACCAGCAGCATGATGTCCGCAAGAATGGCAACGAGAGGGGGAGGGCCAGGAACAAGAAGATGACAAGTTGTTATTCTATTGGTATGTACTGTCTCTTTATATTGTTTTAAAGATTGTTCTTTCAAGTTCGCCTTAGAACGTAGCATTTTATTTCCAAAGTGTAGTAAATCTTTGCTTTCTCACAGCAGGGTGTTCACATTACAAGGCTGCAATTTTATTTGCCCATCAACTGGCTTTTGGAGAAATAACGCACCACCAGCAGCATGATGTCCGCAAGGGCGGCAACGGTGAGGGGGGGGGGGGGGGTGGGCCGGAACAAGAAGATGACAAGTTGTTATTCTATTGGTATTTACGGTCTCTTTATAGTGTTTTAAAGATTGTTCTTTCAAGTTCGCCTTAGAACGTAGCATTTTATTTCCAATGTGTAGTAAATTTTTGCTTTCTCACAGCAGGGTGTTAACATTACAAGGCTGCAATTTTTATTTGCCCATCAACTGGGCTTTTGGTGAAATGACGCACCACAAGGCAGCATGATGTCCGCAAGAGTGGCAACGAGGGGGGGGGGGGGGGGGGGCGGGAACAAGAAGATGACAAGTTGTTATTGTATTGGTATGTACTGTCTCTTTATAGTGTTTTAAGTATTGTTCTTTCAAGTTCGCCTTAGAACGTAGCATTTTATCGCCAAAGTGTAGTAAATCTTTGCTTTCTCACAGCAGGGTGTTCACATTACAAGGCTGCAATTTTTATTTGCCCATCAACTGGGCTTTTGGTGGAAATGACGCACCACCAGCAGCATGATGTCCGCAAGAGTGGTAACGTGGTCGGGGGTGGGGGCTGGGAACAAGAAGATGACAAGTTGTTATTCTATTGGTATGTACTGTCTCTTTATAGTGTTTTAAAGATTGTTCTTTCATGTTTGCCTTAGAATGTAGCATTTATTTCCAAAGTGTAGTAAATCTTTGCTTTCTCACAGGCAGGGTGTTCACATTACAAGGCTGCAATTTTTATTTGCCCATCAACTGGGCTTTTGGGTGGAAATGACGCACCACTAGCAGCATGATGTCCGCAAGAGTGGCAACGAGGGGGAGGGGGGGGCGGGAACAAGAAGATGACAAGTTGTTATTCTATTGGTATGTACTGTCTCTTTATAGTGTTTTAAAGATTGTTCTTTCAAGTTCGCCTTAGAACGTAGCATTTTATTTCCAAAGTGTAGTAAATCTTTGCTTTCTCACAGCAGGGTGTTCACATTACAAGGCTGCAATTTTTATTTGCCCATCAACTGGGCTTTTGGTGGAAATGACGCACCACCAGCAGCATGATGTCCGCAAGAGTGGCAACGAGGGGGGGGGGGGCGGGAACAAGAAGGTGACAAGTTGTTATTCTATTGGTATGTACAGGCTCTTTATAGTGTTTTAAGTATTGTTCTTTCAAGTTCGCTTTAGAACGTAGCATTTTATTTCCAAAGTGTAGTAAATGTTTGCTTTCCCACAGCAGGGTGTTCACATTACAAGGCTGCAATTTTTATTTGCCCATCAACTGGGCTTTTGGTGGAAATGACGCACCACCAGCAGCATGATGTCCGCAAGAGTGGCAACGAGGGTGGGGGGGCCGGGAAGGAGAAGATGACAAGTTGTTATTCTATTGGTATGTACTGTCTCTTTATAGTGTTTTAAAGATTGTTCTTTCAAATTCGCCTTAGAATGTAGCGTTTTATTTCCAAAGTGTAGTAAATCTTTGCTTTCTCACAGCAGGGTGTTCAAATTACTAGGCTGCAATTCTTATTTGCCCATCAACTGGGCTTTTGGTGGAAGTGACGCACCACCAGCAGCATGATGTCCGCAAGAATGGCAACGAGAGGGGGAGGGCCAGGAACAAGAAGATGACAAGTTGTTATTCTATTGGTATGTACTGTCTCTTTATATTGTTTTAAAGATTGTTCTTTCAAGTTCGCCTTAGAACGTAGCATTTTATTTCCAAAGTGTAGTAAATCTTTGCTTTCTCACAGCAGGGTGTTCACATTACAAGGCTGCAATTTTTATTTGCCCATCAACTGGGCTTTTGGAGGAAATAACGCACCACCAGCAGCATGATGTCCGCAAGGGCGGCAATGGGTGGGGGGGGGGGGGGGGGGGCCGGAACAAGAAGATGACAAGTTGTTATTCTATTGGTATGTACTGTCTCTTTATAGTGTTTTAAAGATTGTTCTTTCAAGTTCGCCTTAGAACGTAGCATTTTATTACCAATGTGTAGTAAATTTTTGCTTTCTCACAGCAGGGTGTTAACATTACAAGGCTGCAATTTTTATTTGCCCATCAACTGGGCTTTTGGTGGAAATGACGCACCACAAGCAGCATGATGTCCGCAAGAGTGGCAACGAGGGGGGGGGGGGGGCCGGGAACAAGAAGATGACAAGTTGTTATTCTATTGGTATGTACTGTCTCTTTATAGTGTTTTAAGTATTGTTCTTTCAAGTACGCCTTAGAACGTAGCATTTTATCGCCAAAGTGTAGTAAATCTTTGCTTTCTCACAGCAGGGTGTTCACATTACAAGGCTGCAATTTTTATTTGCCCATCAACTGGGCTTTTGGTGGAAATGACGCACCACCAGCACCATGATGTCCGCAAGAGTGGTAACGAGGTCGGGGGTGGGGGGGGGGGGCTGGGAACAAGAAGAAGACAAGTTGTTATTCTATTGGTATGTACTGTCTCTTTATAGTGTTTTTAAAGATTGTTCTTTCATGTTTGCCTTAGAATGTAGCATTTTATTTCCAAAGTGTAGTAAATCTTTGCTTTCTCACAGCAGGGTGTTCACATTACAAGGCTGCAATTTTTATTTGCCCATCAACTGGGCTTTTGGTGGAAATGACGCACCACTAGCAGCATGATGTCCGCAAGAGTGGCAACGAGGGGGAGGGGGGGGCGGGAACAAGAAGATGACAAGTTGTTATTCTATTGGTATGTACTGTCTCTTTATAGTGTTTTAAAGATTGTTCTTTCAAGTTCGCCTTAGAACGTAGCATTTTATTTCCAAAGTGTAGTAAATCTTTGCTTTCTCACAGCAGGGTGTTCACATTACAAGGCTGCAATTTTTATTTGCCCATCAACTGGGCTTTTGGTGGAAATGACGCACCACCAGCAGCATGATGTCCGCAAGAGTGGCAACGAGGGGGGGGGGGGGGCGGGAACAAGAAGATGACAAGTTGTTATTCTATTGGTATGTACTGTCTCTATATAGTGTTTTAAAGATTGTTCTTTCAAGTTCGCCTTAGAACGTAGCATTTTATTTCCAAAGTGTAGTAAATCTTTGCTTTCTCACAGCAGAGTGTTCACATTACAAGGCTGCAATTTTTATTTGCCCATCAACTGGGCTTTTGGTGGAAATGACGCACCACCAGGAGCATGATGTCCGCAAGAGTGGCAACGAGGGGGGGGGGGGGCGGGAACAAGAAGATGACAAGTTGTTATTCTATTGGTATGTACTGTCTCTTTATAGTGTTTTAAAGATTGTTCTTTCAAGTTCGCCTTATAACGTAGCATTTTATTTCCAAAGTGTAGTAAATCTTTGCTTTCTCACAGCAGGGTGTTCACATTACAAGGCAGCAATTTTTATTTGCCCATCAACTGGGCTTTTGGTGGAAATGACGCACCACCAGCAGCATGATGTCCGCAAGAGTGGCAACGAGGGGGGGGGCGGGGCGGGAACAAGAAGATGACAAGTTGTTACTCTATTGGTATGTACTGTCTCTTTATAGTGTTTTAAAGATTGTTCTTTCAAGTTCGCCATAGAACGTAGCATTTTATTTCCAAAGTGTACTAAATCTTTGCTTTCTCACAGCAGGGTGTTCACATTACAAGGCTGCAATTTTTATTTGCCCATCAACTGGGCTTTTGGTGGAAATGACGCCCCACCAGCTGCATGATGTCCGAAAGTGTGGCAACGAGGGGGGGGGGGGGGGGCGGGAACAAGAAGATGACAAGTTGTTATTCTATTGGTATTTACTGTCTCTTTATAGTGTTTTAAGGACTGTTCTTTCAAGTTCGCCTTAGAATGTAGCATTTTACTTCCAATGTGTAGTAAATCTTTGCTTTCTCACAGCAGGGTGTTCACATTACAAGGCTGCAATTTTTGTTTGCCCATCAACGGGGCTTTTGGTGGAAATGACGCACCACCAGCAGCATGATGTCCGCAAGAGTATCAACGAGGGGGGGGGGGGGGAGGGGCGGGAACAAGAAGATGACAAGTTGTTACTTTATTGGTATGTACTGTCTCTTTATAGTCTTTTAAAGATTGTTCTTTCAAGTTGGCCTTAGAACGTTGCATTTTATTTCCAAAGTGTAGTAAATCTTTGCTTTCTCACAGCAGGGTGTTCACATTACAAGGCTGCAATTTTTATTTGCCCATCAACCGGGCTTTTGGTGGAAATGACGCCCCACCAGCAGCATGATGTCCGCAAGAGTGGCAAAGTGGGTGGGGGGGGGGGCGGGAACAAGAAGATGACAAGTTGTTATTCTATTGGTATGTACTGTCTCTTTATAGTGTTTTAAAGATTGTTCTTTCAAGTTCGCCTTAGAATGTAGCATTTTATTTCCAAAGTGTAGTAAATCTTTGCTTTCTCACAGCAGGGTGTTCACATTACAAGGCTGCAATTTTTATTTGCCCATCAAGTGGGCTTTTGGTGGAAATGACGCCCCACCAGCAGCATGATGTCCGCAAGAGTGGCAAAGTGAGGGTAGGGGGGGCGGGAACAAGAAGATGACAAGGTGTTATTCTATTGGTATGTACTGTCTCTTTATAGTGTTTTAAAGATTGTTCTTTCAAGTTCACCCTAGAACGTAGCATTTTATTTCCAAAGTGTAGTAAATCTTTGCTTTCTCACAGCAGGGTGTTCACATTACAAGGCTGCAATTTTTATTTGCCCATCAACTGGGCTTTTGGCGGAAATGACGCACCACCAGCAGCATGATGTCCGAAAGAGTGGCAACGAGGGGGGGGGGGGCCGGGAACAAGAAAATGACAAGTTGTTATTCTATTGGTATGTACTGTCTCTTTATAGTGTTTTAAAGATTGTTCTTTGAAGTTCGCCTTAGAACGTAGCATTTTATTTCCAATGTGTAGTAAATCTTTGCTTTCTCACAGTAGGGGTGTTCACATTACAAGGCTGCAATTTTTATTTGCCCATCAACTGGGCTTTTGGTGGAAATGACGCACCACCAGCAGCATGATGTCCTCAAGAATGGCAAGGAGGGGGGGGGGGGGGGAGGGGCTGGGAACAAGAAGATGACAAGTTGTTATTCTATTGGTATGTACTGTCTCTTTATAGTGTTTTAAAGATTGTTCTTTCATGTTTGCCTTAGAATGTAGCATTTTATTTCCAAAGTGTAGTAAATCTTTGCTTTCTCACAGCAGGGTGTTCACATTACAAGGCTGCAATTTTTATTTGCCCATCAACTGGGCTTTTGGTGGAAATGACGCACCACCAGCAGCATGATGTCCGTAAGAGTAGCAACGCGGCGGGTGGGCGGGGGGGGGGGGGGGGGGGGGGGGGGGGGGGCAGGAATAAGAAGATGACATGTTGTTATTCTATTGGTATGTACTGTCTCTTTATAGTGTTTTAAAGATTGTTCTTTCATGTTTGCCTTAGAATGTAGCATTTTATTTCCAAAGTGTAGTAAATCTTTGCTTTCTCACAGCAGGGTGTTCACATTACAAGGCTGCAATTTTTATTTGCCCATCAACTGGGCTTTTGGTGGAAATGACGCACCACCAGCAGCATGATGTCCGCAAGAGTGGAAACGAGGGGGGGGGGGGGGGGCGGGAACAAGAAGATGACAAGGTGTTATTCTATTGGTATGTACTGTCTCTTTATAGTGTTTTAAAGATTGTTCTTTCAAGTTCGCCTTAGAATGTAGAATTTTATTTCCAATGTGTAGTAAATCTTTGCTTTCTCACAGTAGGGTGTTCACATTACAAGGCTGCAATTTTTATTTGCCCATCAACTGGGCTTTTGGTGGAAGTGACGCACCACCAGCAGCATGATGTCCGCAAGAGTGGCAGCAAGGGGGGAGGGGGCTGGGAACAAGAAGATGAGAAGTTGTTATTCTATTGGTATGTACTGTCTCTTTATAGTGTTTTAAAGATTGTTCTTTCAAGTTCGCCTTAGAACGTAGCATTTTATTTCCAAAGTGTAGTAAATCTTTGCTTTCTCACAGCAGTGTGTTCACATTACAAGGCAGCAATTTTTATTTGCCCATCAACTGGGCTTTTGGTGGAAATGATGCACCACCAGCAGCATGATGTCCGCAAGAGTGGCAACGAGGGGGGGGGGGGGGGCGGAAACAAGAAGATGACAAGTTGTTATTCTATTGGAATGTACTGTCTCTTTATAGTGTTTTAAAGATTGTTCTTTCAAGTTCGCCTTAGAACGTAGCATTTTATTTCCAAAGTGTAGTAAATCTTTGCATTCTCACAGCAGGGTGTTCACATTACAAGTCTTCAATTTTTATTTGCCCATCAACTGGGCTTTTGGTGGAAATGACCCACCACCAGCAGCATGATGTCCGTAAGAGTGGCAAAGCGGCCGGTGGGTGGAGGGGGGGGGGGGGGGGGGCAGGAATAAGAAGATGACATGTTGTTATTCTATTGGTATGTACTGTCTCTTTATAGTGTTTTAAAGATTGTTCTTTCATGTTTGCCTTAGAATGTAGCATTTTATTTCCAAAGTGTAGTAAATCTTTGCTTTCTCACAGCAGGGTGTTCACTATACATGGCTGCAATTTTTATTTGCCCATCAACTGGGCTTTTGGTGGAAATGACGCACCACCAGCAGCATGATGTCCGCAAGAGGGGAAACGAGGGGGGGGGGGGGGGGGCGGGAACAAGAACATGACAAGTTGTTATTCTATTGGTATGTACTGTCTCTTTATAGTGTTTTAAAGATTGTTCTTTCAAGTTCGCCTTAGAATGTAGAATTTTATTTCCAAAATGTAGTAAATCTCTGCTTTCTCACAGTAGGGTGTTCACATTCCAAGGCTGGAATTTTTATTTGCCCATCAACTGGGCTTTTGGTGGAAATGACGCACCACCAGCAGCATGATGTCCGCAAGAGTGGCAGCGAGGGGGGAGGGGGCTGGGAACAAGAAGATGACAAGTTGTTATTCTATTGGTATGTACTGTCTCTTTATAGTGTTTTAAAGATTGTTCTTTCAAGTTCGCCTTAGAACGTAGCATTTTATTTCCAATGTGTAGTAAATCTTTGCTTTCTCACAGCTGGGTGTTCAAATTACAAGGCTGCAATTTTTATTTGCCCATCAACTGGGCTTTTGGTGGAAATGACGCACCACAAGCAGCATGATGTCCGCAAGAGTGGCAACGAGGGGGGGGGGGGGCCGGGAACAAGAAGATGACAAGTTGTTATTCTATTGGTATGTACTGTCTCTTTATAGTGTTTTAAGTATTGTTCTTTCAAGTTCGCCTTAGAACGTAGCATTTTATCGCCAAAGTGTAGTAAATCTTTGCTTTCTCACAGCAGGGTGTTCACATTACAAGGCTGCAATTTTTACTTGCCCATCAACTGGGCTTTTG
Organism: Schistocerca cancellata; assembly: GCF_023864275.1. Classification (NCBI taxonomy): domain Eukaryota; kingdom Metazoa; phylum Arthropoda; class Insecta; order Orthoptera; family Acrididae; genus Schistocerca; species Schistocerca cancellata. Next base: position 29,926,707 of record NC_064637.1, on the reverse strand, counting down.
GTGGAAATGACGCACCACCAGCAGCATGATGTCCGCAAGAGTGGTAACTAGATGGGCGGGGGGGGGGGGGGGGGGGGGGGGGGGGGCTGGGAACAAGAAGATGACAAGTTGTTATTCTATTGGTATGTACTGTCTCTTAAAAGTGTTTTAAAGATTGTTCTTTCATGTTTGCCTTAGAATGTAGCAGTTTATTTCCAAAGTGTAGTAAATCTTTGCCTTCTCACAGCAGGGTGTTCACATTACAAGGCTGCAATTTTTATTTGCCCATCAACTGGGCTTTTGGTGGAAATGACGCACCACTAGCAGCATGATGTCCGCAAGAGTGGCAACGAGGGGGAGGGGGGGGGCGGGAACAAGAAGATGACAAGTTGTTATTCTATTGGTATGTACTGTCTCTTTATAGTGTTTTAAAGATTGTTCTTTCAAGTTCGCCTTAGAACGTAGCATTTTATTTCCAAAGTGTAGTAAATCTTTGCTTTCTCACAGCAGGGTGTTCACATTACAAGGCTGCAATTTTTATTTGCCCATCAACTGGGCTTTTGGTGGAAATGACGCACCACCAGCAGCATGATGTCCGCAAGAGTGGCAACGAGGGGGGGGGGGGGGGTGGGAACAAGAAGATGACAAGTTGTTATTCTATTGGTATGTACTGTCTCTTTATAGTGTTTTAAAGATTGTTCTTTCAAGTTCGCCTTAGAACGTAGCATTTTATTTCCAAAGTGTAGTAAATCTTTGCTTTCTCACAGCAGGGTGTTCACATTACAAGGCTGCAATTTTTATTTGCCCATCAACTGGGCTTTTGGTGGAAATGACGCACCACTAGCAGCATGATGTCCGCAAGAGTGGCAACGAGGGGGAGGGGGGGGCGGGAACAAGAAGATGACAAGTTGTTATTCTATTGGTATGTACTGTCTCTTTATAGTGTTTTAAAGATTGTTCTTTCAAGTTCGCCTTAGAACGTAGCATTTTATTTCCAAAGTGTAGTAAATCTTTGCTTTCTCACAGCAGGGTGTTCACATTACAAGGCTGCAATTTTTATTTGCCCATCAACTGGGCTTTTGGTGGAAATGACGCACCACCAGCAGCATGATGTCCGCAAGAGTGGTAACGAGGTCGGGGGGGGGGGGGGGGCTGGGAACAAGAAGATGACAAGTTGTTATTCTATTGGTATGTACTGTCTCTTTATAGTGTTTTAAAGATTGTTCTTTCAAGTTCGCCTTAGAACGTAGCATTTTATTTCCAAAGTGTAGTAAATCTTTGCTTTCTCACGGCAGGGTGTTCACATTACAAGGCTGCAATTTTTATTTGCCCATCAACTGGGCTTTTGGTGGAAATGACGCACCACCAGCAGCATGATGTCCGCAAGAGTGGCAACGAGGGGGGGGGGGGGCGGGAACAAGAAGATGACAAGTTGTTATTCTATTGGTATGTACTGTCTCTTTATAGTGTTTTAAAGATTGTTCTTTCAAGTTCGCCTTAGAACGTAGCATTTTATTTCCAAAGTCTAGTAAATCTTTGCTTTCTCACAGCAGGGTGTTCACATTACAAGGCAGCAATTTTTATTTGCCCATCAACTGGGCTTTTGGTGGAAATGACGCACCACCAGCAGCATGATGTCCGCAAGAGTGGCAACGAGGGGGGGGCGGGGCGGGAACAAGAAGATGACAAGTTGTTACTCTATTGGTATGTACTGTCTCTTTATAGTGTTTTAAAGATTGTTCTTTCAAGTTCGCCATAGAACGTAGCATTTTATTTCCAAAGTGTACTAAATCTTTGCTTTCTCACAGCAGGGTGTTCACATTACAAGGCTGCAATTTTTATTTGCCCATCAACTGGGCTTTTGGTGGAAATGACGCCCCACCAGCAGCATGATGTCCGAAAGTGTGGCTACGAGGGGGGGGGGGGGGCGGGAACAAGAAGATGACAAGTTGTTATTCTATTGGTATTTACTGTCTCTTTATAGTGTTTTAAAGACTGTTCTTTCAAGTTCGCCTTAGAATGTAGCATTTTACTTCCAATGTGTAGTAAATCTTTGCTTTCTCACAGCAGGGTGTTCACATTACAAGGCTGCAATTTTTATTTGCCCATCAACTGGGCTTTTGGTGGAAATGACGCACCACCAGCAGCATGATGTCCGCATGAGTGGTAACGAGGGGGGGGGGGGGGGGAACAAGAAGATGGCAAGTTGTTATTCTATTGGTATGTACTGTCTCTTTATAGTGTTTTAAAGATTGTTCTTTCAAGTTCGCCTTAGAACGTAGCATTTTATTTGCATAGTGTAGTAAATCTTTGCTTTCTCACAGCAGGGTGTTCACATTACAAGGCTGCAATTTTTGTTTGCCCATCAACGGGGCTTTTGGTGGAAATGACGCACCACCAGCAGCATGATGTCCGCAAGAGTGGCAACGAGGGGGGGGGGGGGGGAGGGGCGGGAACAAGAAGATGACAAGTTGTTACTTTATTGGTATGTACTGTCTCTTTATAGTCTTTTAAAGATTGTTCTTTCAAGTTGGCCTTAGAACGTTGCATTTTATTTGCAAAGTGTAGTAAATCTTTGCTTTCTCACAGCAGGGTGTTCACATTACAAGGCTGCAATTTTTATTTGCCCATCAACCGGGCTTTTGGTGGAAATGACGCCCCACCAGCAGCATGATGTCCGCAAGAGTGGCAAAGTGGGTGGGCGGGGGGGGCGGGAACAAGAAGATGACAAGTTGTTATTCTATTGGTATGTACTGTCTCTTTATAGTGTTTTAAAGATTGTTCTTTCAAGTTCGCCTTAGAATGTAGCATTTTATTTCCAAAGTGTAGTAAATCTTTGCTTTCTCACAGCAGGGTGTTCACATTACAAGGCTGCAATTTTTATTTGCCCATCAAGTGGGCTTTTGGTGGAAATGACGCCCCACCAGCAGCATGATGTCCGCAAGAGTGGCAAAGTGAGGGTAGGGGGGGGCGGGAACAAGAAGATGACAAGGTGTTATTCTATTGGTATGTACTGTCTCTTTATAGTGTTTTAAAGATTGTTCTTTCAAGTTCACCTTAGAACGTAGCATTTTATTTCCAAAATGTAGTAAATCTTTGCTTTCTCACAGCAGGGTGTTCACATTACAAGGCTGCAATTTTTATTTGCCCATCAACTGGGCTTTTGGTGGAAATGACGCACCACCAGCAGCATGATGTCCGAAAGAGTGGCAACGAGGGGGGGGGGGGGCCGGGAACAAGAAGATGACAAGTTGTTATTCTATTGGTATGTACTGTCTCTTTATAGTGTTTTAAAGATTGTTCTTTGAAGTTCGCCTTAGAACGTAGCATTTTATTTCCAATGTGTAGTAAATCTTTGCTTTCTCACAGCAGGGTGTTCACATTACAAGGCTGCAATTTTTGTTTGCCCATCAACGGGGCTTTTGGTGGAAATGACGCACCACCAGCAGCATGATGTCCGCAAGAGTGGCAACGAGGGGGAGGGGGGGGCGGGAACAAGAAGATGACAAGTTGTTATTCTATTGGTATGTACTGTCTCTTTATAGTGTTTTAAAGATTGTTCTTTCAAGTTCGCCTTAGAACGTAGCATTTTATTTCTAAAGTGTAGTAAATCTTTGCTTTCTCACGGCAGGGTGTTCACATTACAAGGCTGCAATTTTTATTTGCCCATCAACTGGGCTTTTGGTGGAAATGACGCACCACCAGCAGCATGATGTCCGCAAGAGTGGCAACGAGGGGGGGGGGGGGCGGGAACAAGAAGATGACAAGTTGTTATTCTATTGGTATGTACTGTCTCTTTATAGTGTTTTAAAGATTGTTCTTTCAAGTTCGCCTTAGAACGTAGCATTTTATTTCCAAAGTCTAGTAAATCTTTGCTTTCTCACAGCAGGGTGTTCACATTACAAGGCAGCAATTTTTATTTGCCCATCAACTGGGCTTTTGGTGGAAATGACGCACCACCAGCAGCATGATGTCCGCAAGAGTGGCAACGAGGGGGGGGCGGGGCGGGAACAAGAAGATGACAAGTTGTTACTCTATTGGTATGTACTGTCTCTTTATAGTGTTTTAAAGATTGTTCTTTCAAGTTCGCCATAGAACGTAGCATTTTATTTCCAAAGTGTACTAAATCTTTGCTTTCTCACAGCAGGGTGTTCACATTACAAGGCTGCAATTTTTATTTGCCCATCAACTGGGCTTTTGGTGGAAATGACGCCCCACCAGCAGCATGATGTCCGAAAGTGTGGCTACGAGGGGGGGGGGGGGGGGCGGGAACAAGAAGATGACAAGTTGTTATTCTATTGGTATTTACTGTCTCTTTATAGTGTTTTAAAGACTGTTCTTTCAAGTTCGCCTTAGAATGTAGCATTTTACTTCCAATGTGTAGTAAATCTTTGCTTTCTCACAGCAGGGTGTTCACATTACAAGGCTGCAATTTTTATTTGCCCATCAACTGGGCTTTTGGTGGAAATGACGCACCACCAGCAGCATGATGTCCGCATGAGTGGTAACGAGGGGGGGGGGGGGGGGGGGAACAAGAAGATGGCAAGTTGTTATTCTATTGGTATGTACTGTCTCTTTATAGTGTTTTAAAGATTGTTCTTTCAAGTTCGCCTTAGAACGTAGCATTTTATTTGCATAGTGTAGTAAATCTTTGCTTTCTCACAGCAGGGTGTTCACATTACAAGGCTGCAATTTTTGTTTGCCCATCAACGGGGCTTTTGGTGGAAATGACGCACCACCAGCAGCATGATGTCCGCAAGAGTGGCAACGAGGGGGGGGGGGGGGGGAGGGGCGGGAACAAGAAGATGACAAGTTGTTACTTTATTGGTATGTACTGTCTCTTTATAGTCTTTTAAAGATTGTTCTTTCAAGTTGGCCTTAGAACGTTGCATTTTATTTCCAAAGTGTAGTAAATCTTTGCTTTCTCACAGCAGGGTGTTCACATTACAAGGCTGCAATTTTTATTTGCCCATCAACCGGGCTTTTGGTGGAAATGACGCCCCACCAGCAGCATGATGTCCGCAAGAGTGGCAAAGTGGGTGGGGGGGGGGGGGCGGGAACAAGAAGATGACAAGTTGTTATTCTATTGGTATGTACTGTCTCTTTATAGTGTTTTAAAGATTGTTCTTTCAAGTTCGCCTTAGAATGTAGCATTTTATTTCCAAAGTGTAGTAAATCTTTGCTTTCTCACAGCAGGGTGTTCACATTACAAGGCTGCAATTTTTATTTGCCCATCAAGTGGGCTTTTGGTGGAAATGACGCCCCACCAGCAGCATGATGTCCGCAAGAGTGGCAAAGTGAGGGTAGGGGGGGGCGGGAACAAGAAGATGACAAGGTGTTATTCTATTGGTATGTACTGTCTCTTTATAGTGTTTTAAAGATTGTTCTTTCAAGTTCACCTTAGAACGTAGCATTTTATTTCCAAAATGTAGTAAATCTTTGCTTTCTCACAGCAGGGTGTTCACATTACAAGGCTGCAATTTTTATTTGCCCATCAACTGGGCTTTTGGTGGAAATGACGCACCACCAGCAGCATGATGTCCGAAAGAGTGGCAACGAGGGGGGGGGGGGGGCGGGAACAAGAAGATGACAAGTTGTTATTTTATTGGTATGTACTGTCTCTTTATAGTGTTTTAAAGATTGTTCTTTGAAGTTCGCCTTAGAACGTAGCATTTTATTTCCAATGTGTAGTAAATCTTTGCTTTCTCACAGCAGGGTGTTCACATTACAAGGCTGCAATTTTTGTTTGCCCATCAACGGGGCTTTTGGTGGAAATGACGCACCACCAGCAGCATGATGTCCGCAAGAGTGGCAACGAGGGGGAGGGGGGGGCGGGAACAAGAAGATGACAAGTTGTTATTCTATTGGTATGTACTGTCTCTTTATAGTGTTTTAAAGATTGTTCTTTCAAGTTCGCCTTAGAACGTAGCATTTTATTTCCAAAGTGTAGTAAATCTTTGCTTTCTCACAGTAGGGTGTTCACATTACAAGGCTGCAATTTTTATTTGCCCATCAACTGGGCTTTTGGTGGAAATGACGCACCACCAGCAGCATGATGTCCACAAGAATGGCAAGGAGGGCGGGGGGGGGGGAGGGGCTGGGAACAAAAATATGACAAGTTGTTTTTCTATTGGTATGTACTGTCTCTTTATAGTGTTTTAAAGATTGTTCTTTCAAGTTCGCCTTAGAATGTAGCATTTTATTTCCAAAGTGTAGTAAATCTTTGCTTCCTCACAGCAGGGTGTTCACATTACAAGGCTGCAATTTTTATTTGCCTATCAACTGGGCTTTTGGTGGAAATGACGCACCACTAGCAGCATGATGTCCGCAAGAGTGGCAACGAGGGGGGGGGGGGAACAAGAAGATGACAAGGTGTTATTCTATTGGTATGTACTGTCTCTTTATAGTGTTTTAAAGATTGTTCTTTCAAGTTCGCCTTAGAACGTAGCATTTTATTTCCAAAGTGTAGTAAATCTTTGCTTTCTCACAGCAGGGTGTTCACATTACAAGGCTGCAATTTTTATTTGCCCATCAACTGGGCTTTTGGTGGAAATGACGCACCACCAGCAGCATGATGTCCGCAAGAGTGGTAACGCGGGCGGTGGGGGGGGTGAGGGGTTGGGGGGGGTGGGGGAGGCTGGGGACAAGAAGATGACAAGTTGTTATTCTATTGGTATGTACTGTCTCTTTATAGTGTTTTAAAGATTGTTCTTTCATGTTTGCCTTAGAATGTAGCATTTTATTTCCAAAGTGTAGTAATTCTTTGCTTTCTCACGGCAGGGTGTTCACATTACAAGGCTGCAATTTTTATTTGCCCATCAACTGGGCTTTTGGTGGAAATGACGCACCACCAGCAGCATGATGTCCGCAAGAGTAGCAACGCGGCGGGAGGGCGGGGGGCGGGGGGGGGCAGGAATAAGAAGATGACATGTTGTTATTCTATTGGTATGTACTGTCTCTTTATAGTGTTTTAAAGATTGTTCTTTCATGTTTGCCTTAGAATGTAGCATTTTATTTCCAAAGTGTAGTAAATCTTTGCTTTCTCACAGCAGGGTGTTCACATTACAAGGCTGCAATTTTTATTTGCCCATCAACTGGGCTTTTGGTGGAAATGACGCACCACCAGCAGCATGATGTCCGCAAGAGTGGAAACGAGGGGGGGGAGGGGGGGGGCGGGAACAAGAAGATGACAAGTTGTTATTCTATTGGTATGTACTGTCTCTTTATAGTGTTTTAAAGATTGTTCTTTCAAGTTCGCCTTAGAATGTAGAATTTTATTTCCAAAGTGTAGTAAATCTTTGCTTTCTCACAGTAGGGTGTTCACATTACAAGGCTGCAATTTTTATTTGCCCATCAACTGGGCTTTTGGTGGAAGTGACGCACCACCAGCAGCATGATGTCCGCAAGAGTGGCAGCAAGGGGGGGGGGGCTGGGAACAAGAAGATGAGAAGTTGTTATTCTATTGGTATGTACTGTCTCTTTATAGTGTATTAAAGATTGTTCTTTCAAGTTCGCCTTAGAACGTAGCATTTTATTTCCAAAGTGTAGTAAATCTTTGCTTTCTCACAGCAGGGTGTTCACATTACAAGGCTGCAATTTTTATTTGCCCATCAACTGGGCTTTTGGTGGAAATGACGCACCACCAGCAGCATGATGTCCGCAAGAGTGGTAACGAGGGGCGGGGGGGGGGGGGGGGGGGGGCTGGGAACAAGAAGATGACAAGTTGTCATTCTATTGGTATGTACTATCTCTTTATAGTGTATTAAAGATTGTTCTTTCAAGTTCGCCTTAGAACGTAGCATTTTATTTCCAAAGTGTAGTAAATCTTTGCTTTCTCACAGCAGGGTGTTCACATTACAAGGCTGCAATTTTTATTTGCCCATCAACTGGGCTTTTGGTGGAAATGACGCACCACCAGCAGCATGATGTCCGCAAGAGTGGCAAAGTGGGTGGGGGGGGGGGGCGGAAACAAGAAGATGACAAGTTGTTATTCTATTGGAATGTACTGTCTCTTTATAGTGTTTTAAAGATTGTTCTTTCAAGTTCGCCTTAGAACGTAGCATTTTATTTCCAAAGTGTAGTAAATCTTTGCATTCTCACAGCAGGGTGTTCACATTACAAGTCTTCAATTTTTATTTGCCCATCAACTGGGCTTTTGGTGGAAATGACCCACCACAAGCAGCATGATGTCCGCAAGAGTGGCAACGAGGGGGGTGGGGGGGGCGGGAACAAGAAGATGACAAGTTGTTATTCTATTGGTATGTACAGTCTCTTTATAGTGTTTTAAGTATTGTTCTTTCAAGTTCGCTTTAGAACATGGCATTTTATTTCCAAAGTGTAGTAAATGTTTGCTTTCCCACAGCAGGGTGTTCACATTACAAGGCTGGAATTTTTATTTGCCCATCAACTGGGCTTTTGGTGGAAATGACGCACCACCAGCAGCATGATGTCCGCAAGAATGGCAACGAGGGGGGGGGGGGGGGGGGAGCCAGGAACAAGAAGATAACAAGTTGTTATTCTATTGGTATGTACCGTCTCTTTATAGTGTTTTAAAGATTGTTCTTTCAAGTTCGCCTTAGAATGTAGCATTTTATTTCCAAAGTGTAGATAATCTTTGCTTTCTCACAGCAGGGTGTTCACATTACAAGGCTGCAATTTTTATTTGCCCATCAACTGGGCTTTTGGTGGAAATGACGCACCACCAGCAGCATGATGTCCGCAAGAGTGGCAACGAGGGTGGGGGGGCCGGGAAGGAGAAGATGACAAGTTGTTATTCTATTGGTATGTACTGTCTCTTTATAGTGTTTTAAAATTTGTTCTTTCAAGTTCGCCTTAGAGTGTAGCGTTTTATTTCCAAAGTGTAGTAAATCTTTGCTTTCTCACAGCAGGGTGTTCAAATTACAAGGCTGCAATTCTTATTTGCCCATCAACTGGGCTTTTGGTGGAAGTGACGCACCACCAGCAGCATGATGTCCGCAAGAATGGCAACGAGAGGGGGAGGGCCAGGAACTAGAAGATGACAAGTTGTTATTCTATTGGTATGTACTGTCTCTTTATAGTGTTTTAAAGATTGTTCTTTCAAGTTCGCCTTAGAATGTAGCGTTTTATTTCCAAAGTGTAGTAAATCTTTGCTTTCTCACAGCAGGGTGTTCAAATTACAAGGCTGCAATTTTTATTTGCCCACCAACTGGGCTTTTGGTGGAAATAACGCACCACCAGCAGCATGATGTCCGCAATAGTGGTAACGAGGGGGGGTGGGGCGGGAACAAGAAGATGACATGTTGTTATTCTATTGGTATGTACTGTCTCTTTATAGTGTTTTAAAGATTGTTCTTTCAAGCCCGCCTTAGAACGTAGCATTTTATTTCCAAAGTGTAGTAAATCTTTGATTTCTCACAGCAGGGTGTTCACATTAGAAGGCTGCAATTTTTATTTGCCCATCAACTGGGGTTTTGGTGGAAATAACGCACCACCAGCAGCATGATGTCCACAAGGACGGCAACGTGGGGGGGGGGGGGGGGGGGGGGGTGCCGGGAACAAGAAGATGACAAGATGTTATTCTATTGTTATGTACTGTCTCTTCATAGTGTTTTAATGATTGTTCTTTCAAGTTCGCCTTAGAACGTAGCATTTTATTTCCAAAGTGTAGTAAATCTTTGCTTTCTCACAGCAGGGTGCTCACATTACAAGGCTGCAATTTTTATTTGCCCATCAACTGGGCTTTTGGTGGAAATGACGCACCACAAGCAGCATGATGTCCGCAAGAGCGGCAACGAGGGGGGGGGGGGCCGGGAACAAGAAGATGACAAGTTGTTATTCTATTGGTATGTACTGTCTCTTTATAGTGTTTTAAGTATTGTTCTTTCAAGTTCGCCTTAGAACATAGCATTTTATTTCCAAAGTGTAGTAAATCTTTGCTTTCTCACAGCAGGGTGTTTACATTACAAGGCTGCAATTTTTATTTGCCCATCAACTGGGCTTTTGGTGGAAATGACGCACCACAAGCAGCATGATGTCCGCAAGAGTGGCAACGAGGGGGGAGGGGGCTGGGAACAAGAAGATGACAAGTTGTTATTCTATTGGTATGTACTGTCTCTTTATAGTGTTTTAAAGATTGTTCTTTCAAGTTCGCCTTAGAATGTAGCATTTTATTTCCAAAGTGTAGTAAATCTTTGCTTTCTCACAATAGGGTGTTCACATTACAAGGCTGCAATTTTTATTTGCCCATCAACTGGGCTTTTGGTGGAAATGACGCACCACTAGCAGCATGATGTCCGCAAGAGTGGCAACGAGGGGGAAAGGGGGGCGGGAACAAGAAGATGACAAGTTGTTATTCTATTGGTATGTACTGTCTCTTTATAGTGTTCTAAAGATTGTTCTTTCAAGTTCGCCTTAGAACGTAGCATTTTATTTCCAAAGTGTAGTAAATCTTTGCTTTCTCACAGCAGGGTGTTCACATTACAAGGCTGCAATTTTTATTTGCCCATCAACTGGGCTTTTGGTGGAAATGACGCACCACCGGCAGCATGATGTCCGCAAGAGCGGCAACGAGGTGGGGGGGGGGGGCGGGAACAAGAAGATGACAAGTTGTTATTCTATTGGTATGTACTGTCTCTTTATAGTGTTTTAAAGAATGTTCTTTCAAGTTCACCTTATAACGTAGCATTTTATTTCCAAAGTGTAGTAAATCTTTGCTTTCTCACAGCAGGGTGTTCACATTACAAGGCTGCAATTTTTATTTGCCCATCAACTGGGCTTTTGGTGGAATTGACGCACCACCAGCAGCATGATGTCCGTAAGAGTGGCAAAGCGGCGGGTGGGTGGAGGGGGGGGGGGGCAGGAATAAGAAGATGACATGTTGTTATTCTATTGGTATGTACTGTCTCTTTATAGTGTTTTAAAGATTGTTCTTTCATGTTTGCCTTAGAATGTAGCATTTTATTTCCAAAGTGTAGTAAATCTTTGCTTTCTCACAGCAGGGTGTTCACATTACAAGGCTGCAATTTTTATTTGCCCATCAACTGGGCTTTTGGTGGAAATGACGCACCACCAGCAGCATGATGTCCGCAAGAGGGGAAACGAGGGGGGGGGGGGGGGCGGGAACAAGAACATGACAAGTTGTTATTCTATTGGTATGTACTGTCTCTTTATAGTGTTTTAAAGATTGTTCTTTCAAGTTCGCCTTAGAATGTAGAATTTTATTTCCAAAGTGTAGTAAATCTTTGCTTTCTCACAGTAGGGTGTTCACATTCCAAGGCTGCAATTTTTATTTGCCCATCAACTGGGCTTTTGGTGGAAATGACGCACCACCAGCAGCATGATGTCCGCAAGAGTGGCAGCGAGGGGGGAGGGGGCTGGGAACAAGATGATGACAAGTTGTTATTCTATTGGTATGTACTGTCTCTTTATAGTGTTTTAAAGATTGTTCTTTCAAGTTCGCCTTAGAATGTAGCATTTTATTTTCAAAGTGTAGTAAATCTTTGCTTTCTCACAGCAGTGTGTTCACATTACAAGGCAGCTATTTTTATTTGCCCATCAACTGGGCTTTTGGTGGAAATGACGCACCACCAGCAGTATGATGTCCGCAAGAGTGTTAACGAGGGGGGGGCGGGGCGGGAACAAGAAGATGACAAGTTGTTATTCTATTGGTATGTACTGTCTCTTTATAGTGTTTTAAAGATTGTTCTTTCAAGTTCGCCTTAGAATGTAGCATTTTATTTCCAAAGTGTAGTAAATCTTTGCTTTCTCACAGCAGGGTGTTCACATTACAAGGCTGCAATTTTTATTTGCCCATCAACTGGGCTTTTGGTGGAAATGACGCACCACCAGCAGCATGATGTCCGCAGGAGTGGCAACGAGGGGGGGGGTGTGGGAACAAGAAGATGACAAGTTGTTATTCTATTGGCATGTACTGTCTCTTTATAGTGTTTTAAAGATTGTTCTTTCAAGTTCGCCTTAGAACGTAGCATTTTATTTCCAAAGTGTAGTAAATCTTTGCTTTCTCACTGCTGGGTGTTTACATTACAAGGCTGCAATTTTTATTTGCCCGTCAACTGGGCTTTTGGTGGAAATGACGCACCACCAGCAGCATGATGTCCGCAAGAGTGTTAACGAGGGGGGGGGGGGGGGGCTGGGAACAAGAAGATGACAAGTTGTTATTCTATTGGTATGTACTGTCTCTTTATAGTGTTTTAAAGATTGTTCTTTCAAGTTCGCCTTAGAATGTAGCATTTTATTTCCAAAGTGTAGTAAATCTTTGCTTTCTCACAGCAGGGTGTTCACATTACAAGGCTGCAATTTTTATTTGCCCATCAACTGGGCTTTTGGTGGAAATGACGCACCACCAGCAGCATGATGTCCGCAGGAGTGGCAACGAGGGGGGGGGGGGGGTGTGGGAACAAGAAGATGACAAGTTGTTATTCTATTGGCATGTACTGTCTCTTTATAGTGTTTTAAAGATTGTTCTTTCAAGTTCGCCTTAGAACGTAGCATTTTATTTCCAAAGTGTAGTAAATCTTTGCTTTCTCACAGCTGGGTGTTTACATTACAAGGCTGCAATTTTTATTTGCCCGTCAACTGGGCTTTTGGTGGAAATGACGCACCACCAGCAGCATGATGTCCGCAAGAGTGTTAACGAGGGGGGGGGGGGCTGGGAACAAGAAGATGACAAGTTGTTATTCTATTGGTATGTACTGTCTCTTTATAGTGTTTTAAAGATTGTTCTTTCAAGTTCGCCTTAGAATGTAGCATTTTATTTCCAAAGTGTAGTAAATCTTTGCTTTCTCACAGCAGGGTGTTCACATTACAAGGCTGCAATTTTTTATTTGCCCATCAACTGGGCTTTTGGTGGAAATGACGCACCACCAGCAGCATGTTGTCCACAAGAATGGCAACGAGGGGGGGGGGCTGGAACAAGAAGATGACAAGTTGTTATTCTATTGGTATGTACTGTCTCTTTTTAGTATTTTAAAGATTTTTCTTTCAAGTTCCCCTTCGAACGTAGCATTTTATTTACAAAGTGTAGTAAATCTTTGCTTTCTCACAGCAGGGTGTTCACATTACAAGGCTGCAATTTTTATTTGCCCATCAACTGGGCTTTTGGTGGAAATGACGCACCACCAGCAGCATGATGTCCGCAGGAGTGGCAACGAGGGGGGGGTGTGGGAACAAGAAGATGACAAGTTGTTATTCTATTGGCATGTACTGTCTCTTTATAGTGTTTTAAAGATTGTTCTTTCAAGTTCGCCTTAGAACGTAGCATTTTATTTCCAAAGTGTAGTAAATCTTTGCTTTCTCACAGCTGGGTGTTTACATTACAAGGCTGCAATTTTTATTTGCCCGTCAACTGGGCTTTTGGTGGAAATGACGCACCACCAGCAGCATGATGTCCGCAAGAGTGTTAACGAGGGGGGGGGGGGGGGGGCTGGGAACAAGAAGATGACAAGTTGTTATTCTATTGGTATGTACTGTCTCTTTATAGTGTTTTAAAGATTGTTCTTTCAAGTTCGCCTTAGAATGTAGCATTTTATTTCCAAAGTGTAGTAAATCTTTGCTTTCTCACAGTAGGGTGTTCACATTACAAGGCTGCAATTTTTATTTGCCCATCAACTGGGCTTTTGGTGGAAATGACGCACCACCAGCAGCATGATGTCCGCAGGAGTGGCAACGAGGGGGGCGGGTGTGGGAACAAGAAGATGACAAGTTGTTATTCTATTGGCATGTACTGTCTCTTTATAGTGTTTTAAAGATTGTTCTTTCAAGTTCGCCTTAGAACGTAGCATTTTATTTCCAAAGTGTAGTAAATCTTTGCTTTCTCACAGCTGGGTGTTTACATTACAAGGCTGCAATTTTTATTTGCCCGTCAACTGGGCTTTTGGTGGAAATGACGCACCACCAGCAGCATGATGTCCGCAAGAGTGTTAACGATGGGGGGGGGGGGGGGGGCTGGGAACAAGAAGATGACAAGTTGTTATTCTATTGGTATGTACTGTCTCTTTATAGTGTTTTAAAGATTGTTCTTTCAAGTTCGCCTTAGAATGTAGCATTTTATTTCCAAAGTGTAGTAAATCTTTGCTTTCTCACAGCAGGGTGTTCACATTACAAGGCTGCAATTTTTATTTGCCCATCAACTGGGCTTTTGGTGGAAATGACGCACCACCAGCAGCATGTTGTCCACAAGAATGGCAACGAGGGGGGGGGGCTGGAACAAGAAGATGACAAGTTGTTATTCTATTGGTATGTACTGTCTCGTTATAGTGTTTTAAAGATTGTTCTTTCAAGTTCGCCTTAGAATGTAGCATTTTATTTCCAAAGTGTAGTAAATCTTTGCTTTCTCACAGCTGGGTGTTCACATTACAAGGCTGCAATTTTTATTTGCCCATCAACTGGGCTTTTGGTGGAAATGACGCACCACCAGCAGCATGATGTCCGCAAGAGTGGCAACGAGGGGGGGGGGGGGGGGTCTGGAACAAGAAGATGACAAGTTGTTATTCTATTGGTATTAATGTCTCTTTATAGTGTTTTAAAGATTGTTCTTTCATGTTTGCCTTAGAACGTAGCATTTTATTTCCAAAGTGTAGTAAATCTTTGCTTTCTCACAGCTGGGTGTTCACATTACAAGGCTGCAATTTTTATTTGCCCATCAACTGGGCTTTTGGTGGAAATGACGCACCACCAGCAGCATGATGTCCGCAAGAGTGTTAACGAGGGGGGGAGGGGGGCTGGGAACAAGAAGATGACAAGTTGTTATTCTATTGGTATGTACTGTCTCGTTATAGTGTTTTAAAGATTGTTCTTTCAAGTTCGCCTTAGAATGTAGCATTTTATTTCCAAAGTGTAGTAAATCTTTGCTTTCTCACAGCAGGGTGTTCACATTACAAGGCTGCAATTTTTATTTGCCCAACAACTGGGCTTTTGGTGGAAATGACGCACCACCAGCAGCATGATGTCCACAAGAATGGTAACGAGGGGGGTGGGGCTGGAACAAGAAGATGACAAGTTGTTATTCTATTGGTATGTACTGTCTCTTTTTAGTATTTTAAAGATTGTTCTTTCAAGTTCGCCTTAGAATGTAGCATTTTATTTCCAAAGTGTAATAAATCTTTGCTTTCTCACTGCAGGGTGTTCACATTACAAGGCAGCAATTTTTATTTGCCCATCAACTGGGCTTTTGGTGGAAATGACGCACCACCAGCAGCATGATGTCCGCAAGAGTGGCAACGAGGGGGGGGGGGGGGGGCGGGAACAAGAAGATGACAAGTTGTTACTCTATTGGTATGTACTGTCTCTTTATAGTGTTTTAAAGATTGTTCTTTGAAGTTCGCCTTGGAACGTAGCATTTTATTTCCAAAGTGTAGTAAATCTTTGCTTTCTCACAGCAGGGTGTTCACATTACAAGGCTGCAATTTTTATTTGACCATCAACTGGGCTTTTGGTGGAAATGAAGCCCCACCAGCAGCATGATGTCCGAAAGTGTGGCAACGAGGGGGGGGGGGGGGGGCGGGAACAAGAAGATGACAAGTTGTTATTCTATTGGTATTTACTGTTACTTTATAGTGTTTTAAAGACTGTTCTTTCAAGTTCGCCTTAGAACATAGCATTTTATTTCCAAAGTGTAGTAAATCTTTGCTTTCTCACAGCTGGGTGTTCACATTACAAGGCTGCAATTTTTATTTGCCCATCAACTGGGCTTTTGGTGGAAATGACGCCCCACCAGCAGCATGATGTCCGCAAGAGTGGCAACGAGGCGGGGGGGGGGGGGGGGGGGGGCCGGGGACAAGAAGATGACAAGTTGTTATTGTATTGGTATGTACAGTCTCTTTATTGTGTTTTAAAAATTGTTCTTTCAAGTTCGCCTTAGAACGTAGCATTTTATTTCTAAAGTGTAGTAAATCTTTGCTTTCTCACAGCAGGGTGTTCACATTACAAGGCTGCAATTTTTATTTGCCCATCAACTGGGCTTTTGGTGAAAATGATGCACCACCAGCAGCATGATGTCTGTAAGAGTGGCAACGAGGGGGGTTGGGGGCGGGAACAAGAACATGACATGTTGTTATTCTATTGGTATGTACCGTCTCTTTATAGTGTTTTAAAGATTGTTCTTTCAAGTTCGCCTTAGAACGTAGCATTTTATTTCCAAAGTGTAGTAAATCTTTGCTTTCTTACAGCAGGGTGTTCACATTACAAGGCTGCAATTTTTCTTTGCCCATCAACTGGGCTTTTGGTGGAAATGACGCACCACCAGCAGCATGATGTCCGCAAGAGTGGTAACGAGGGGGGGGAGGGGGGGGGCGGGAACAAGAAGATGACAAGTTGTTACTTTATTGGTATGTACTGTCTCTTTATAGTCTTTTAATGATTGTTCTTTGAAGTTCGCCTTAGAACGTAGCATTTTATTTCCAAAGTTTAGTAAATCTTTGCTTTCTCACAGCAGGGTGTTCACATTACAAGGCTGCAATTTTTATTTGCCCATCAACTGGGCTTTTGGTGGAAATGATGCACCACCACCAGCATGATGTCTGCAAGTGTGGCAACGAGGGGGGGGGGGGGGGGCGGGAACAAGAAGATGACAAGTTGTTACTCTATTGGTATGTACTGTCTCTTTATAGTGTTTTAAAGATTGTTCTTCCAAGTTCGCCTTAGAACGTAGCATTTTATTTCCAAAGTGTAGTAAATCTGGCTGCAATTTTTATTTGCCCATCAACTGGGCTTTTGGTGGAAATGACGCCCCACCAGCAGCATGATGTCCGCAAGAGTGGCAAAGTGGGGGGTGGGGGTGGCGGGAACAAGAAGATGACTAGTTGTTATTCTATTGGTATGTACTGTCTCTTTATAGTGTTTTAAAGATTGTTCTTTCAAGTTCGCCTTAGAACGTAGCATTTTATTGCCAAAGTGTGGTAAGTCTTTGCTTTCTCACAGCAGGGTGTTCACATTACAAGGCTGCAATTTTTATTTGCCCATCAACTGGGCTTTTGGTGGAAATAACGCCCCACCAGCAGCATGATGTCCGCAAGAGTGGCAAAGTGAATGGGGGGGGGGGGGGGGCGGGAACAAGAAGATGACAAGTTGTTACTTTATTGGTATGTACTGTCTCTTTATAGTGTTTTAAAGATTGTTCTTTCAAGTTCGCCTTAGAACGTAGCATTTTATTTCCAAAGTGTAGTAAATCTTTGCTTTCTCACAGCAGGGTGTTCACATTACAAGGCTGCAATTTTTATTTGCCCATCAACTGGGCTTTTGGTGGAAATGACGCACCACCAGCAGCATGATGTCCGCAAGAGTGGCAACGAGGGGGGAGGGGGCTGGGAACAAGAAGATGACAAGTTGTTATTCTATTGGTATGTACTGTCTCTTTATGGTGTTTTAAAGATTGATATTTCAAGTTCGCCTTAGAACGTAGCATTTTATTTCCAAAGTGTAGTAAATCTTTGCTTTCTCACAGTAGGGTGTTCACATCACAAGGCTGCAATTTTTATTTGCCCAACAACTGGGCTTTTGGTGGAAATGACGCACCACCAGCAGCATGATGTCCGCAAGAATGGCAACGGGGGGGGGGGGGGGGGGGGGGGGGGGGGGGGGGGGGACTGGCTGGGAACAAGAAGATGACAAGTTGTTTTTCTATTGGTATGTACTGTCTCTTTATAGTGTTTAAAAGATTGTTCTTTCAAGTTCGTCTTAGAATGTAGCATTTTATTTCCAAAGTGTAGTAAATCTTTGCTTTCTCACAGCAGGGTGTTCACATTACAAGGCTGCAATTTTTATTTGCCCATCAACTGGGCTTTTGGTGGAAATGACGCACCACCAGCAGCATGATGTCCGTAAGAGTGGCAACGCGGCGGGTGGGGGGGGGGGGGGGGGGGGGGCAGGAATAAGAAGATGACATGTTGTTATTCTATTGGTATGTACTGTCTCTTTATACTGTTTTAAAGATTGTTCTTTCATGTGTGCCTTAGAATGTTGCATTTTATTTCCAAAGTGTAGTAAATCTTTGCTTTCTCACAGCAGGGTGTTCTCATTACAAGGCTGCAATTTTTATTTGCCCATCAACTGGGCTTTTGGTGGAAATGACGCACCACCAGCAGCATGATGTCCGCAAGAGTGGAAACGAGGGGGGGGGGGGGGCGGGAATAAGAACATGAGAAGTTGTTATTCTATTGGTATGTACTGTCTCTTTATAGTGTTTTAAAGATTGTTCTTTCAAGTTCGCCTTAGAATGTAGAATTTTATTTCCAAAGTGTAGTAAATCTTTGCTTTCTCACAGTAGGGTGTTCACATTACAAGGCTGCAATTTTTATTTGCCCATCAACTGGGCTTTTGGTGGAAGTGACGCACCACCAGCAGCATGATGTCCGCAAGAGTGGCAGCAAGGGGGGAGGGGGCTGGGAACAAGAAGATGAGAAGTTGTTATTCTATTGGTATGTATTGTCTCTTTATAGTGTTTTGAAGATTGTTCTTTCAAGTTCGCCTTATAATGTAGCATTTTATTTCCAAAGTGTAGTAAATCTTTGCTTTCTCACAGCAGGGTGTTCACATTACAAGGCTGCAATTTTTATTTGCCCATCAACTGGGCTTTTGGTGGAAATGACGCACCACCAGCAGCATGATGTCTGTAAGAGTGGCAACGAGGGGGGTTGGGGGCGGGAACAAGAACATGACATGTTGTTCTTCTATTGGTATGTACCGTCTCTTTATAGTGTTTCAAAGATTGTTCTTTCAAGTTCGCCTTAGAACGTAGCATTTTATTTCCAAAGTGTAGTAAATCTTTGCTTTCTTACAGCAGGGTGTTCACATTACAAGGCTGCAATTTTTATTTGCCCATCACCTGGGCATTTGGTGGAAATGATGCACCACCAGCAGCATGATGTCCGAAAGAGTGGCAACGAGGGTGTTTGGGGGCCGGGAACAAGAAGATGACAAGTTGTTATTCTATTGGTATGTACTGCCTCTTTATAGTGTTTTAAAGATTGTTCTCTCATGTTTGCCTTGGAATGTAGCATTTTATTTCCAAAGTGTAGTAAATCTTTGCTTTCTCACAGCAGGGTGTTCACATGACAAGGCTGCAATTTTTATTTGCCCATCAACTGGGCTTTTGGTGGAAATGACGCACCACTAGCAGCATGATGTCCGCAAGAGTGGCAACGAGGGGGGGGGGGGGGCGGGAACAAGAAGATGACAAGTTGTTATTCTATTGGTATGTACTGTCTCTTTATAGTGTTTTAAAGATTGTTCTTTCATGTTCGCCTTAGAACGTAGCATTTTATTTCCAAAGTGTAGTAAATCTTTGCTTTCTCACAGCAGGGTGTTCACATTACAAGGCTGCAATTTTTATTTGCCCATCAACTGGGCTTTTGGTGGAAATGACGCACCACCAGCAGCATGATGACCGCAAGAATGGCAACGAGGGGGGGGGAGGGGCTGGGAACAAGAAGATGGCAAGTTGTTTTTCTATTGGTATGTACTGTCTCTTTATAGTGTTTTAAAGATTGTTCTTTCAAGTTCGTCTTAGAATGTAGCATTTTATTTCCAAAGTGTAGTAAATCTTTGCTTTCTCACAGCAGGGTGTTCACATTACAAGGCTGCAATTTTTATTTGCCCATCAACTGGGCTTTTGGTGGAAATGACGCACCACCAGCAGCATGATGTCCGCAAGAGTGGCAACGAGGGTGGGGGGGCCGGGAAGGAGAAGATGACAAGTTGTTATTCTATTGGTATGTACTGTCTCTTTATAGTGTTTTAAAATTTGTTCTTTCAAGTTCGCCTTAGAGTGTAGCGTTTTATTTCCAAAGTGTATTAAATCTTTGCTTTCTCACAGCAGGGTGTTCACATTACAAGGCTGCAATTTTTATTTGCCCATCAACTGGGCTTTTGGTGGAAATGAAGCACCACCAGCAGCATGATGTCCGCAAGAGTGGTAACGAGGGCGGGGGGGGGGGGGCTGGGAACAAGAAGATGACAAGTTGTTATTCTATTGGTATGTACTGTCTCTTTATAGTGTTTTAAAGATTGTTCTTTCATGTTTGCCTTAGAATGTAGCATTTTATTTCCAAAGTGTAGTAAATCTTTGCTTTCTCACAGCAGGGTGTTCACATTACAAGGCTGCAATTTTTATTTGCCCATCAACTGGGCTTTTGGTGGAAATGACGCACCACCAGCAGCATGATGTCCGCAAGAGTATAAACGAGGGGGGGGGGGGGGCGGGAACAAGAACATGAGAAGTTGTTATTCTATTGGTATGTACTGTCTCTTTATAGTGTTTTAAAGATTGTTCTTTCAAGTTCGCCTTAGAATGTAGAATTTTATTTCCAAAGTGTAGTAAATCTTTGCTTTCTCACAGTAGGGTGTTCACATTACAAGGCTGCAATTTTTATTTGCCCATCAACTGGGCTTTTGGTGGAAGTGACGCACCACCAGCAGCATGATGTCCGCAAGAGTGGCAGCAAGGGGGGAGGGGGCTGGGAACAAGAAGATGAGAAGTTGTTATTCTATTGGTATGTACTGCCTCTTTATAGTGTTTTGAAGATTGTTCTTTCAAGTTCGCCTTAGAATGTAGCATTTTATTTCCAAAGTGTAGTAAATCTTTGCTTTCTCACAGCAGGGTGTTCACATTACAAGGCTGCAATTTTTATTTGCCCATCAACTGGGCTTTTGGTGGAAATGACGCACCACCAGCAGCATGATGTCCGCAAGAGTGGCAACGAAGGGTGGGGGGGGGGGGGGGGCGGGAACAAGAAGATGACAAGTTGTTATTCTATTGGTAAGTACTGTCTCTTTATAGTGTTTTAAAGATTGTTCTTTCAAGTTCGCCTTAGAACGTAGCATTTTATTTCCAAAGTGTAGTAAATCTTTGCTTTCTCACAGCAGGGTGTTCACATTACAAGGCTGCAATTTTAATTTGCCCATCAACTGGGCTTTTGGTGGAAATGATGCACCACCAGCAGCATGATGTCCGCAAGAGTGGTAACGAGGGCGGGGGGGGGGGGGGGCTGGGAACAAGAAGATGACAAGTTGTTATTCTATTGGTATGTACTGTCTCTTTATAGTGTTTTAAAGATTGTTCTTTCATGTTTGCCTTAGAATGTAGCATTTTATTTCCAAAGTGTAGTACATCTTTGCTTTCTCACAGCAGGGTGTTCACATTACAAGGCTGCAATTTTTATTTGCCCATCAACTGGGCTTTTGGTGGAAATGACGCACCACCAGCAGCATGATGTCCGTAAGAGCGGCAACGCGGCGGGTGGGGGGGGGGGGGGGGGGGGGGGGCAGGAATAAGAAGATGACATGTTGTTATTCTATTGGTATGTACTGTCTCTTTATAGTGTTTTAAAGATTGTTCTTTCATGTTTGCCTTAGAATGTAGCATTTTATTTCCAAAGTGTAGTAAATCTTTGCTTTCTCACAGCAGGGTGTTCACATTACAAGGCTGCAATTTTTATTTGCCCATCAACTGGGCTTTTGGTGGAAATGAAGCACCACCAGCAGCATGATGTCCGCAAGAGTGGTAACGAGGGCGGGGGGGGGGGGGGGCTGGGAACAAGAAGATGACAAGTTGTTATTCTATTGGTATGTACTGTCTCTTTATAGTGTTTTAAAGATTGTTCTTTCATGTTTGCCTTAGAATGTAGCATTTTATTTCCAAAGTGTAGTACATCTTTGCTTTCTCACAGCAGGGTGTTCACATTACAAGGCTGCAATTTTTATTTGCCCATCAACTGGGCTTTTGGTGGAAATGACGCACCACCAGCAGCATGATGTCCGTAAGAGCGGCAACGCGGCGGGTGGGGAGGGGGGGGGGGGGGGGCAGGAATAAGAAGATGACATGTTGTTATTCTATTGGTATGTACTGTCTCTTTATAGTGTTTTAAAGATTGTTCTTTCATGTTTGCCTTAGAATGTAGCATTTTAATTCCAAAGTGTAGTAAATCTTTGCTTTCTCACAGCAGGGTGTTCACATTACAAGGCTGCAATTTTTATTTGCCCATCAACTGGGCTTTTGGTGGAAATGACGCACCACCAGCAGCATGATGTCCGCAAGAGTATAAACGAGGGGGGGGGGGGGGGGGGCGGGAACAAGAACATGAGAAGTTGTTATTCTATTGGTATGTACTGTCTCTTTATAGTGTTTTAAAGATTGTTCTTTCAAGTTCGCCTTAGAATGTAGAATTTTATTTCCAAAGTGTAGTAAATCTTTGCTTTCTCACAGTAGGGTGTTCACATTACAAGGCTGCAATTTTTATTTGCCCATCAACTGGGCTTTTGGTGGAAGTGACGCACCACCAGCAGCATGATGTCCGCAAGAGTGGCAGCAAGGGGGGAGGGGGCTGGGAACAAGAAGATGAGAAGTTGTTATTCTATTGGTATGTACTGTCTCTTTATAGTGTTTTGAAGATTGTTCTTTCAAGTTCGCCTTAGAATGTAGCATTTTATTTCCAAAGTGTAGTAAATCTTTGCTTTCTCACAGCAGGGTGTTCACATTACAAGGCTGCAATTTTTATTTGCCCATCAACTGGGCTTTTGGTGGAAATGACGCACCACCAGCAGCATGATGTCCGCAAGAGTGGCAACGATGGGGGGGGGGCGGAAACAAGAAGATGACAAGTTGTTATTCTATTGGTATGTACTGTCTCTTTATAGTGTTTTAAAGATTGTTCTTTCAAGTTCGCCATAGAACGTAGCATTTTATTTCCAAAGTGTAGTAAATCTTTGCTTTCTCACAGCAGGGTGTTCACATTACAAGGCTGCAATTTTTATTTGCCCATCAACTGGGCTTTTGGTGGAAATGACGCACCACCAGCAGCATGATGTCCGCAAGAGTGTTAACTAGGGGGGGGGGGGGGGGGGGGCTGGGAACAAGAAGATGACATGTTGTTATTCTATTGGTATGTACTGTCTCTTTATAGTGTTTTAAAGATTGTTCTTTCAAGTTCGCCTTAGAACGTAGCATTTTATTTCTAAAGTGTAGTAAATCTTTGCTTTCTCACAGCAGGGTGTTCACATTACAAGGCTGCAATTTTTATTTGCCCATCAATAGGGCTTTTGGTAGAAATGACGCACCACCAGCAGCATGATGTCCGCAAGAGCGGCAACGAGGGGGGGGGGGGGGGCTGGGAACAAGAAGATAACAAGTTGTTATTCTATTGGTATGTACTGTCTCTTTATAGTGTTTTAAAGATTGTTCTTTCAAGTTCGCCTTAGAACGTAGCATTTTATTTCCAAAGTGTAGTAAATCTTTGCTTTCTCACAGCAGGGTGTTCACATTACAAGGCTGCAATTTTTATTTGCCCATCAACTGGGCTTTTGGTGGAAATGATGCACCACCAGCAGCATGATGTCCGCATGAGTGGAAACGAGGGGGGGGCGGCGGGAACAGGAAGATGGCAAGTTGTTATTCTATTGGTATGTACTGTCTCTTTATAGTGTTTTAAAGATTGTTCTTTCAAGTTCGCGTTAGAACGTAGCATTTTATTTCCATAGTGTAGTAAATCTTTGCTTTCTCACAGCAGGGTGTTCACTTTACAAGGCTGCAATTTTTATTTGCCCATCAACTGGGCTTTTGGTGGAAATGACACCCCACCAGCAGCATGATGTCCGCAAGAGTGGCAACGTGGCGGGGGGGGGGGGGCCGGGAACAAGAAGATGACAAGTTGTTATTGTATTGGTATGTACTGTCTCTTTATAGTGTTTTAAAAATTGTTCTTTGAAGTTCGCCTTAGAACGTAGCATTTAATTTCTAAAGTGTAGTAAATCTTTGCTCTCTCACAGCAGGGTGTTCACATTACAAGGCTGCAATTTTTATTTGCCCATCAACTGGGCTTTTGGTGGAAGTGACGCACCACCAGCAGCATGATGTCCGCAAGAGTGGCAACGAGGGGGGGGGGGGGCTGGGAACAAGAAGATGACAAGTTGTTATTCTATTGGTATGTACTGTCTCTTTATAGTGTTTTAAAGATTGTTCTTTCAAGTTCGCCTTAGAACGTAGCATTCTATTTCCAAAGTGTAGTAAATCTTTGCTTTCTCACAGCAGGGTGTTCACATTACAAGGCTGCAATTTTTATTTGCCCATCAACTGGGCTTTTGGTGGAAATGACGCACCACCAGAAGCATGATGTCCGCAAGAGGGGTAAAGTGGGAGGGGGGGGGGGGCGGGAACAAGAAGATGACAAGTTGTTATTCTATTGGTATGTACTGTCTCTTTATAGTGTTTTAAAGATTGTTCTTTCAAGTTTGCCTTAGAACGTAGCATTTTATTTCCAAAGTGTAGTAAATCTTTGCTTTCTCACAGCAGGGTGTTCACATTACAAGGCTGCAATTTTTATTTGCCCATCAACTGGGCTTTTGGTGGAAATGACGCCCCACCAGCAGCATGATGTCCGCAAGAGTGGCAAAGTGGGTGGGGGGGGGGGCGGGAACAAGAAGATGACTAGTTGTTATTCTATTGGTATGTACTGTCTCTTTATACTGTTTTAAAGATTGTTCTTTCAAGTTCGCCTTAGAACGTAGCATTTTATTTCCAAAGTGTAGTAAATCTTTGCTTTCTCACAGCAGGGTGTTCACATTACAAGGCTGCAATTTTTATTTGCCCATCAACTGGGCTTTTGGTGGAAATGACGCACCACCAGCAGCATGATGTCCGTAAGAGTGGCAACGAGGCGGGGGGGGGGGGGGGGGGGGCGGGAACAAGAAGATGACAAGTTGTTATTGTATTGGTATGTACTGTCTCTTTATAGTGTTTTAAAAATTGTTCTTTCAAGTTCGCCTTAGAACGTAGCATTTTATTTCTAAAGTGTAGTAAATCTTTGCTTTCTCACAGCAGGGTGTTCACATTACAAGGCTGCAATTTTTATTTGCCCATCAACTGGGCTTTTGGTGGAAATGATGCACCACAAGCAGCATGATGTCCGCAAGAGTGGCAACGAGGGGGGGGGGGGGCTGGGAACAAGAAGAAGACAAGTTGTTATTCTATTGGTATGTACTGTCTCTTTATAGTGTTTTAAAGATTGTTCTTTCAAGTTCGCCTTAGAACGTAGCATTTTATTTCCAAAGTGTAGTAAATCTTTGCTTTCTCACAGCAGGGTGTTCACAACACAAGGCTGCAATTTTTATTTGCCCATCAACTGGGCTTTTGGTGGAAATGACGCCCCACCAGCAGCATGATGTCCGCAAGAGTGGCAACGAGGCGGGGGGGGGGGGGGGGGCCGGGAACAAGAAGATGACAAGTTGTTATTGTATTGGTATGTACTGTCTCTTTATAGTGTTTTAAAGATTGTTCTTTCAAGTTCGCCTTAGAACGTAGCATTTTATTTCCAAAGTGTAGTAAATCTTTGCTTTCTCACAGCAGGGTGTTCACATTACAAGGCTGCAATTTTTATTTGCCCATCAACTGGGCTTTTGGTGGAAATGACGCACCACCAGCAGCATGATGTCCGCAAGAGTGGCAAAGTGGGGGGGGGGGGGGCGGCAACAAGAAGATGACAAGTTGTTATTCTATTGGTATGTACTGTCTCTTTATAGTGTTTTAAAGATTGTTCTTTCAAGTTTGCCTTAGAACGTAGCATTTTATTTCCAAAGTGTAGTAAATCTTTGCTTTCTCACAGCAGGGTGTTCACATTACAAGGCTGCAATTTTTATTTGCCCATCAACTGGGCTTTTGGTGGAAATGACGCCCCACCAGCAGCATGATGTCCGCAAGAGTGGCAAAGTGGTTGGGGGGGGGGGCGGGAACAAGAAGATGACTAGTTGTTATTCTATTGGTATGTACTGTCTCTTTATACTGTTTTAAAGATTGTTCTTTCAAGTTCGCCTTAGAACGTCGCATTTTATTTCCAAAGTGTAGTAAATCTTTGCTTTCTCACAGCAGAGTGTTCACATTACAAGGCTGCAATTTTTATTTGCCCATCAACTGGGCTTTTGGTGGAAATGACGCACCACCAGCAGCATGATGTCCGCAAGAGTGGCAAAGTGGGTGGGGGGGGGGGGGGGGGCGGGAACAAGAAGATGACAAGTTGTTATTCTATTGGTATGTACTGTCTCTTTACAGTGTTTTAAAGATTGTTCTTTCAAGTTCGCCTTAGAACGTAGCATTTTATTTCCAAAGTGTAGTAAATCTTTGCTTTCTCACAGCAGGGTGTTCACATTACAAGGCTGCAATTTTTATTTGCCCATCAACTGGACTTTTGGTGGAAATGATGCCCCACCAGCAGCATGATGTCCGCAACAGCGGCAAAGTGGGGGGGGGGGGGGCGGGAACAAGAAGATGACAAGTTGTTATTGTATTGGTATGTACTGTCTCTTTATACTGTTTTAAAGATTGTTCTTTCAAGTTCGCCTTAGAACGTAGCATTTTATTTCCAAAGTGTAGTAAATCTTTGCTTTCTCACAGCAGAGTGTTCACATTACAAGGCTGCAATTTTTATTTGCCCATCAACTGGGCTTTTGGTGGAAATGACGCACCACCAGCAGCATGATGTCCGCAAGAGTGGCAAAGTGGGTGGGGTGGGGGGGGCGGGAACAAGAAGATGACAAGTTGTTATTCTATTGGTATGTACTGTCTCTTGACAGTGTTTTAAAGATTGTTCTTTCAAGTTCGCCTTAGAACGTAGCATTTTATTTCCAAAGTGTAGTAAATCTTTGCTTTCTCACAGCAGGGTGTTCACATTACAAGGCTGCAATTTTTATTTGCCCATCAACTGGGCTTTTGGTGGAAATGACGCCCCACCAGCAGCATGATGACCGCAAGAGTGGCAAAGTGGGTGGTGGGAGGGGGGGGGCGGGAACAAGAAGATGACAAGTTGTTATTCTATTGGTATGTACTGTCTCTTTATAGTGTTTTAAAGATTGTTCTTTCAAGTTCGCCTTAGAACGTAGCATTTTATTTCCAAAGTGTAGTAAATCTTTGCTTTCTCACAGCAGGGTGTTCACATTACAAGGCTGCAATTTTTATTTGCCCATCAACTGGCTTTTGGTGGAAATGACGCACCACCAGCAGCATGATGTCCGCAAGAGTGGCAACGAGGGGGGGGGGGGGGCGGGAACAAGAAGATGGCAAGTTGTTATTCTATTGGTATGTACTGTCTCTTTATAGTGTTTTAAAGATTGTTCTTTCAAGTTCGCCTTAGAACGTAGCATTTTATTTCCAAAGTGTAGTAAATCTTTGCTTTCTCACAGCAGGGTGTTCACATTACAAGGCTGCAATTTTTATTTGCCCATCAACTGGACTTTTGGTGGAAATGACGCCCCACCAGCAGCATGATGTCCGCAACAGTGGCAAAGTGGGCGGGGGGGGGGGGGGGGGGGGGCGGGAACAAGAAGATGACTAGTTGTTATTCTATTGGTATGTACTGTCTCTTTATACTGTTTTAAAGATTGTTCTTTCAAGTTCGCCTTAGAACGTAGCATTTTATTTCCAAAGTGTAGTAAATCTTTGCTTTCTCACAGCAGGGTGTTCACATTACAAGGCTGCAATTTTTCTTTGCCCATCAACTGGGCATTTGGTGGAAATGATGCACCACCAGCAGCATGATGTCTGCAAGAGAGGCAACGAGGGGGGGGGGGGGGGTGCGGGAACAAGAAGATGACAAGTTGTTACTCTATTGGTATGTACTGTCTCTTTATAGTGTTTTAAAGATTGTTCTTTCAAGTTCGCCTTAGAACGTAGCATTTTATTTCCAAAGTGTAGTAAATCTTTGCTTTCTCACAGCATTGTGTTCACATTACAAGGCTGCAATTTTTATTTGCCCATCAACTGGGCTTTTAGTGGAAATGACGCAACACCAGCAGCATGATGTCCGCAAGAGTGGCAACGAGGGGGGGGAGAGGGCGGGAACAAGAAGATGACAAGTTGTTACTCTATTGGTATGTACTGTCTCTTTATGGTGTTTTAAAGATTGTTCTTTCAAGTTCGCCTTAGAACGTAGCATTTTATTTCCAAAGTGTAGTAACTCTTTGCTTTCTCACAGCAGGGTGTTCACATTACGAGGCTGCAATTTTTATTTGCCCATCAACTGGGCTTTTGGTGGAAATGACGCCCCACCAGCAGCATGATGTCCGCAAGAGTGGCAAAGTTGGGGGGGGGGGGGGGGGGTGGGAACAAGAAGATGACAAGTTGATATTCTATTGGTATGTACTGTCTCTTTATAGTGTTTTAAAGATTGTTCTTTCAAGTTCGCCTTAGAACGTAGCATTTTATTTCCAAAGTGTAGTAAATCTTTGCTTTCTCACAGCAGGGTGTTCACATTTTAAGGCTGCAATTTTTATTTGCCCATCATCTGGGCTTTTGGTGGAAATGACGCACCACCAGCAGCATGATGTCCGCAAGAGTGGTAACGAGGGGGGGGGGGGGGGACGGGAACAAGAAGATGACAAGTTGTTACTCTATAGGTATGTACTGTCTCTTTATAGTGTTTTAAAGATTGTTCTTTGAAGTTCGCCTTAGAACGTAGCATTTTATTTCCAAAGTGTAGTAAATCTTTGCTTTCTCACAGCAGGGTGTTCACATTACAAGGCTGCAATATTTATTTGCCCATCAACTGGGCTTTTGGTGGAAATGACGCCCCACCAGCAGCATGATGACCGCAAGAGCGGCAAAGTGGGTGGTGGGAGGGGGGGGCGGGAACAAGAAGATGACAAGTTATTATTCTATTGGTATGTACTGTCTCTTTATAGTGTTTTAAAGATTGTTCTTTCAAGTTCGCCTTAGAATGTAGCATTTTATTTCCAAAGTGTAGTAAATCTTTGCTTTCTCACAACAGGGTGTTCACATTACAAGGCTGCAATTTTTATTTGCCCATCAACTGGGCTTTTGGTGGAAATCACGCACCACCAGCAGCATGATGTCCGCAAGGGTGGTAATGAGGGGGGAGGGGCTGGGAACAAGAAGATGACAAGTTCTTATTCTATTGGTATGTACTGTCTCTTTATAGTGTTTTAAAGATTGTTCTTTCAAGTTCGCCTTAGAACGTAGCATTTTATTTCCAAAGTGTAGTAAATCTTTGCTTTCTCACAGCAGGGTGTTCACATTACAAGGCTGCAATTTTTATTTGCCCAACAACTGGGCTTTTGGTGGAAATGACGCACCACCAGCAACATGATGTCCACAAGAGTGGCAATGAGGGGGGGGGGGGCAGGAACAAGAAGATGACAAGTTGTTATTCTATTGGTATGTACTGTCTCTTTATAGTGTTTTAAAGATTGTTCTTTCAAGTTCGCCTTAGAATGTAGCATTTTATTTCCAAAGTGTAGTAAATCTTTGCTTTCTCACAGCAGGGTGTTCACATTACAAGGCTGCAATTTTTATTTGCCCATCAACTGGGCTTTTGGTGGAAATGACGCACCACCAGCAGCATGATGTCCGCAAGAGTGGCAACGAGGGGGGGTGGGGGCGGGAACAAGAAGATGACAAGTTGTTACTCTATTGGTATGTACTGTCTCTTTATGGTGTTTTAAAGATTGTTCTTTCAAGTTCGCCTTAGAACGTAGCATTTTATTTCCAAAGTGTAGTAAATCTTTGCTTTCTCACAGCATTGTGTTCACATTACAAGGCTGCAATTTTTATTTGCCCATCAACTGGGCTTTTAGTGGAAATGACGCAACACCAGCAGCATGATGTCCGCAAGAGTTGCAACGAGGGGGGGGAGAGGGCGGGAACAAGAAGATGACAAGTTGTTACTCTATTGGTATGTACTGTCTCTTTATGGTGTTTTAAAGATTGTTCTTTCAAGTTCGCCTTAGAACGTAGCATTTTATTTCCAAAGTGTAGTAACTCTTTGCTTTCTCACAGCAGGGTGTTCACATTACGAGGCTGCAATTTTTATTTGCCCATCAACTGGGCTTTTGGTGGAAATGACGCCCCACCAGCAGCATGATGTCCGCAAGAGTGGCAAAGTTGGGGGGGGGGGGGGGGGGGGGTGGGAACAAGAAGATGACAAGTTGATATTCTATTGGTATGTACTGTCTCTTTATAGTGTTTTAAAGATTGTTCTTTCAAGTTCGCCTTAGAACGTAGCATTTTATTTCCAAAGTGTAGTAAATCTTTGCTTTCTCACAGCAGGGTGTTCACATTTTAAGGCTGCAATTTTTATTTGCCCATCATCTGGGCTTTTTGTGGAAATGACGCACCACCAGCAGCATGATGTCCGCAAGAGTGGTAACGAGGGGGGGGGGGGAGGGACGGGAACAAGAAGATGACAAGTTGTTACTCTATAGGTATGTACTGTCTCTTTATAGTGTTTTAAAGATTGTTCTTTGAAGTTCGCCTTAGAACGTAGCATTTTATTTCCAAAGTGTAGTAAATCTTTGCTTTCTCACAGCAGGGTGTTCACATTACAAGGCTGCAATATTTATTTGCCCATCAACTGGGCTTTTGGTGGAAATGACGCCCCACCAGCAGCATGATGACCGCAAGAGCGGCAAAGTGGGTGGTGGGAGGGGGGGGCGGGAACAAGAAGATGACAAGTTGTTATTCTATTGGTATGTACTGTCTCTTTATAGTGTTTTAAAGATTGTTCTTTCAAGTTCGCCTTAGAATGTAGCATTTTATTTCCAAAGTGTAGTAAATCTTTGCTTTCTCACAGCAGGGTGTTCACATTACAAGGCTGCAATTTTTATTTGCCCATCAACTGGGCTTTTGGTGGAAATGACGCACCACCAGCAGCATGATGTCCGCAAGAGTGGCAACGAGGGGGGGTGGGGGCAGGAACAAGAAGATGACAAGTTGTTACTCTATTGGTATGTACTGTCTCTTTATAGTGTTTTAAAGATTGTTCTTTCAAGTTCGCCTTAGAACGTAGCATTTTATTTCCAAAGTGTAGTAAATCTTTGCTTTCTCACAGCAGGGTGTTCACATTACAAGGCTGCAATTTTTATTTGCCCATCAACTGGGCTTTTGGTGGAAATGACGCACCACCAGCAGCATGATGTCCGCAAGAGTGTTAACTAGGGGGGGGGGGGGCTGGGAACAAGAAGATGACAAGTTGTTATTCTATTGGTATGTACTGTCTCTTTATAGTGTTTTAAAGATTGTTCTTTCAAGTTCGCCTTAGAATGTAGCATTTTATTTCCAAAGTGTAGTAAATCTTTGCTCCATCACAGCAGGGTGTTCACATTACAAGGCTGCAATTTTTATTTGCCCATCAACTGGGCTTTTCGTGGAAATGACGCACCACCAGCAGCATGATGTCCACAAGAATGGCAACGAGGGGGTGGGGGGGGCTGGAACAAGAAGATGACAAGTTGTTATTCTATTGGTATGTACTGTCTCTTTATAGTATTTTAAAGATTGTTCTTTCAAGTTCGCCTTAGAACGTAGCATTTTATTTCCAAAGTGTAGTAAATCTTTGCTTTCTCACAGCAGGGTGTTCACATTACAAGGCTGCAATTTTTATTTGCCCATCAACTGGGCTTTTGGTGGAAATGACGCCCCACCAGCAGCATGATGACCGCAAGAGCGGCAAAGTGGGTGGTGGGAGGGGGGGGCGGGAACAAGAAGATGACAAGTTGTTATTCTATTGGTATGTACTGTCTCTTTATAGTGTTTTAAAGATTGTTCTTTCAAGTTCGCCTTAGAATGTAGCATTTTATTTCCAAAGTGTAGTAAATCTTTGCTTTCTCACAACAGGGTGTTCACATTACAAGGCTGCAATTTTTATTTGCCCATCAACTGGGCTTTTGGTGGAAATCACGCACCACCAGCAGCATGATGTCCGCAAGGGTGGTAATGAGGGGGGAGGGGCTGGGAACAAGAAGATGACAAGTTCTTATTCTATTGGTATGTACTGTCTCTTTATAGTGTTTTAAAGATTGTTCTTTCAAGTTCGCCTTAGAACGTAGCATTTTATTTCCAAAGTGTTGTAAATCTTTGCTTTCTCACAGCAGGGTGTTCACATTACAAGGCTGCAATTTTTATTTGCCCAACAACTGGGCTTTTGGTGGAAATGACGCACCACCAGCAACATGATGTCCACAAGAGTGGCAACGAGGGGGGGGGGGGGGGCAGGAACAAGAAGATGACAAGTTGTTATTCTATTGGTATGTACTGTCTCTTTATAGTGTTTTAAAGATTGTTCTTTCAAGTTCGCCTTAGAATGTAGCATTTTATTTCCAAAGTGTAGTAAATCTTTGCTTTCTCACAGCAGGGTGTTCACATTACAAGGCTGCAATTTTTATTTGCCCATCAACTGGGCTTTTGGTGGAAATGACGCACCACCAGCAGCATGATGTCCGCAAGAGTGGCAACGAGGGGGGGTGGGGGCGGGAACAAGAAGATGACAAGTTGTTACTCTATTGGTATGTACTGTCTCTTTATGGTGTTTTAAAGATTGTTCTTTCAAGTTCGCCTTAGAACGTAGCATTTTATTTCCAAAGTGTAGTAAATCTTTGCTTTCTCACAGCATTGTGTTCACATTACAAGGCTGCAATTTTTATTTGCCCATCAACTGGGCTTTTAGTGGAAATGACGCAACACCAGCAGCATGATGTCCGCAAGAGTGGCAACGAGGGGGGGGAGAGGGCGGGAACAAGAAGATGACAAGTTGTTACTCTATTGGTATGTACTGTCTCTTTATGGTGTTTTAAAGATTGTTCTTTCAAGTTCGCCTTAGAACGTAGCATTTTATTTCCAAAGTGTAGTAACTCTTTGCTTTCTCACAGCAGGGTGTTCACATTACGAGGCTGCAATTTTTATTTGCCCATCAACTGGGCTTTTGGTGGAAATGACGCCCCACCAGCAGCATGATGTCCGCAAGAGTGGCAATGTTGGGGGGGGGGGGTGGGAACAAGAAGATGACAAGTTGATATTCTATTGGTATGTACTGTCTCTTTATAGTGTTTTAAAGATTGTTCTTTCAAGTTCGCCTTAGAACGTAGCATTTTATTTCCAAAGTGTAGTTAATCTTTGCTTTCTCACAGCAGGGTGTTCACATTTTAAGGCTGCAATTTTTATTTGCCCATCATCTGGGCTTTTGGTGGAAATGACGCACCACCAGCAGCATGATGTCCGCAAGAGTGGTAACGAGGGGGGGGGGGGGGGACGGGAACAAGAAGATGACAAGTTGTTACTCTATAGGTATGTACTGTCTCTTTATAGTGTTTTAAAGATTGTTCTTTGAAGTTCGCCTTAGAACGTAGCATTTTATTTCCAAAGTGTAGTAAATCTTTGCTTTCTCACAGCAGGGTGTTCACATTACAAGGCTGCAATATTTATTTGCCCATCAACTGGGCTTTTGGTGGAAATGACGCCCCACCAGCAGCATGATGACCGCAAGAGCGGCAAAGTGGGTGGTGGGAGGGGGGGGGCGGGAACAAGAAGATGACAAGTTGTTATTCTATTGGTATGTACTGTCTCTTTATAGTGTTTTAAAGATTGTTCTTTCAAGTTCGACTTAGAATGTAGCATTTTATTTCCAAAGTGTAGTAAATCTTTGCTTTCTCACAGCAGGGTGTTCACATTACAAGGCTGCAATTTTTATTTGCCCATCAACTGGGCTTTTGGTGGAAATGACGCACCACCAGCAGCATGATGTCCGCAAGAGTGGCAACGAGGGGGGGTGGGGGCAGGAACAAGAAGATGACAAGTTGTTACTCTATTGGTATGTACTGTCTCTTTATAGTGTTTTAAAGATTGTTCTTTCAAGTTCGCCTTAGAACGTAGCATTTCATTTCCAAAGTGTAGTAAATCTTTGCTTTCTCACAGCAGGGTGTTCACATTACAAGGCTGCAATTTTTATTTGCCCATCAACTGGGCTTTTGGTGGAAATGACGCACCACCAGCAGCATGATGTCCGCAAGAGTGGCAAAGTTGGGGGGGGGGGGGGGGGGCGGGAACAAGAAGATGACAAGTTGTAATTCTATTGGTATGTACTGTCTCTTTATAGTGTTTTAAAGATTGTTCTTTCAAGTTCGCCTTAGAACGTAGCATTTTATTTCCAAAGTGTAGTAAATCTTTGCTTTCTCACAGCAGGGTGTTCACATTACAAGGCTGCAATTTTTATTTGCCCATCAACTGGCTTTTGGTGGAAATGACGCACCACCAGCAGCATGATGTCCGCAAGAGTGGCAACGAGGGCGGGGGGGGGGGGGCAGGAACAAGAAGATGACAAGTTGTTATTCTATTGGTATGTACTGTCTCTTTATAGTGTTTTAAAGATTGTTCTTTCAAGTTCGCCTAAGAACGTAGCATTTTATTTCCAAAGTGTAGTAAATCTGTGCTTTCTCACTGCAGGGTGTTCACATTACAAGGCTGCAATTTTTATTTGCCCATCAACTGGGATTTTGGTGGAAATGACGCACCACCAGCAGCATGATGTCCGCAAGAGTGGCAACGAGGGGGGGTGGGGCAGGAACAAGAAGATGACAAGTTGTTATTCTATTGGTATGTAGTGCCTCTTTATAGTGTTTTAAAGATTGTTCTTTCAAGTTCGCCTTAGAACGTAGCATTTTATTTCCAAAGTGTAGTAAATCTTTGCTTTCTCACAGCAGGGTGTTCACTTTACAAGGCTGCAATTTGTATTTGCCCATCAACTGGGCTTTTGGTGGAAATGACGCCCCACCAGCAGCATGATGTCCGCAAGTGTGGCAAAGAGGGGGGGGGGTCGGGAACAAGAAGATGACAAGTTGTTATTGTATTGGTATGTACTGTCTCTTTATAGTGTTTTAAAAATTGTTCTTTCAAGTTCGCCTTAGAACGTAGCATTTTATTTCTAAAGTGTACTAAATCTTTTCTTTCTCACAGCAGGATGTTCACATTACAAGGCTGCAATTTTTATTTGCCCATCAACTGGGCTTTTGGTGGAAATGACGTACCACCAGCAGCATGATGTCTGCAAGAGTGGCAACGAGGGGGGGTGGGGGCGGGAACAAGAACATGACATGTTGTTATTCTATTGGTATGTACCGTCTCTTTATAGTGTTTTAAAGATTGTTCTTTCAAGTTCGCCTTAGAACGTAGCATTTTATTTCCAAAGTGTAGTAAATCTTTGCTTTCTCACAGCAGGGTGTTCACATTACAAGGCTGCAATTTTTATTTGCCCATCAACTGGGCTTTTGGTGGAAATGACGCACCACCAGCAGCATGATGTCCGAAAGAGTGGCAACGAGGGGGGGGGGGGGGGCCGGGAACAAGAAGATGACAAGTTGTTATTCTATTGGTATGTACTGTCTCTTTATAGTGTTTTAAAGATTGTTCTTTCAAGTTCGCCTTAGAACGTAGCATTTTATTTCCAATGTGTAGTAAATCTTTCCTTTCTCACAGCAGGGTGTTCACATTACAAGGCTGCAATTTTTATTTGCCCATCAACTGGGCTTTTGGTGGAAATGACGCACCACCAGCAGCATGATGTCCGCAAGAGTGGCAACGAGGGGGGGGGGGCGGGACAAAGAAGATGACAAGTTGTTACTCTATTGGTATGTACTGTCTCTTTATAGTGTTTTAAAGATTGTTCTTTCAAGTTCGCCATAGAACATAGCATTTTATTTCCAAAGTGTAGTAAATCTTTGCTTTCTCACAGCAGGGTGTTCACATTACAAGGCTGCAATTTTTATTTGCCCATCAACTGGGCTTTTGGTGGAAATGACGCACCACCAGCAGCATGATGTCCGCAAGAGTGGCAACGAGGGGGGGGGGGGCTGGGAACAAGAAGATGACAAGTTGTTATTCTATTGGTATGTACTGTCTCTTTATAGTGTTTTGAAGATTGTTCTTTCAAGTTCGCCTTAGAACGTAGCATTTTATTTCCAAAGTGTAGTAAATCTTTGCTTTCTCACAGCAGGGTGTTCACATTACAAGGCTGCAATTTTTATTTGCCCATCAACTGGGCTTTTGGTGGAAATGACGCACCACCAGCAGCATGATGTCCGCAAGAGTGGTAAAGTGTTTGGGGGGGGGGGGGGGGGCGGGAACAAGAAGATGACAAGTTGTTATTCTATTGGTATGTACTGTCTCTTTATAGTGTTTTAAGGATTGTTCTTTCAAGTTCGCCTTAGAACGTAGCATTTTATTTGCAAAGTGTAGTAAATCTTTGCTTTCTCACAGCAGGGTGTTCACATTACAAGGCTGCAATTTTTGTTTGCCCATCTACTGGGCTTTTGGTGGAAATGACGCACCACCAGCAGCATGATGTCCGCAAGAGTGGCAAAGTGGGCGGGGGGGGGGGGGGGGGGCGGGAACAAGAGGATGATAAGTTGTTGCTTTATTGGTATGTACTGTCTCTTTATAGTGTTTTAAAGATTGTTCTTTCAAGTTCGCCTTAGAACGTAGCATTTTATTTCCAAAGTGTAGTAAATCTTTGCTTTCTCACAGCAGGGTGTTCACATTACAAGGCTGCAATTTTTATTTGCCCATCAACTGGGCTTTTGGTGGAAATGACGCACCACCAGCAGCATGATGTCCGCAAGAGTGGCAACGAGGGGGGGGAGAGGGCGGGAACAAGAAGACGACAAGTTGTTACTCTATTGGTATGTACTGTCTCCTTATAGTGTTTTAAAGATTGTTCTTTCAAGTTCGCCTTAGAACGTAGCATTTTATTTCCAAAGTGTAGTAAATCTTTGCTTTCTCAGAGCAGGGTGTTCACATTACAAGGCTGCAATTTTTATTTGCCCATCAACTGGGCTTTTGGTGGAAATGACGCACCACCAGCAGCATGATGTCCGCAAGAGTGGCAACGAGTGAAGGGGGGGGACGGGAACAAGAAGATGACATGTTGTTACTCTATTGGTATGTACTGTCTCTTTATAGTGTTTTAAAGATTGTTCTTTCAAGTTCGCCTTAGAACGTAGCATTTTATTTCCAAAGTGTAGTAAATCTTTGCTTTCTCACAGCAGGGTGTTCACATTACAAGGCTGCAATTTTTATTTGCCCATCATCTGGGCTTTTGGTGGAAATGACGCACCACCAGCAGCATGA
This sequence comes from Schistocerca cancellata, assembly GCF_023864275.1. NCBI lineage: Eukaryota > Metazoa > Arthropoda > Insecta > Orthoptera > Acrididae > Schistocerca > Schistocerca cancellata. The sequence goes on along the minus strand of NC_064637.1, from coordinate 29,889,842 downwards.
TGTCCGCAAGAGTGGTAACGAGGGGGGGGGGGGGGCGGGAACAAGAAGATGACAAGTTGTTACTCTATTGGTATGTACTGTCTCTTTATAGTGTTTTAAAGATTGTTCTTTCAAGTTCGCCTTAGAACGTAGCATTTTATTTCCAAAGTGTAGTAAATCTTTGCTTTCTCACAGCAGGGTGTTCACATTACAAGGCTGCAATTTTTATTTGCCCATCAACTGGGCTTTTGGTGGAAATGACGCACCACCAGCAGCATGATGTCCGCAAGAGTGGTAAAGTGTTTGGGGGGGGGGGGCGGGAACAAGAAGATGACAAGTTGTTATTCTATTGGTATGTACCGTCTCTTTATAGTGTTTTAAGGATTGTTCTTTCAAGTTCGCCTTAGAACGTAGCATTTTATTTGCAAAGTGTAGTAAATCTTTGCTTTCTCACAGCAGGGTGTTCACATTACAAGGCTGCAATTTTTATTTGCCCATCAACTGGGCTTTTGGTGGAAATGACGCACCACCAGCAGCATGATGTCCGCAAGAGTGGCAACGAGGGGGGGGAGAGGGCGGGAACAAGAAGATGACAAGTTGTTACTCTATTGGTATGTACTGTCTCCTTATAGTGTTTTAAAGATTGTTCTTTCAAGTTCGCCTTAGAACGTAGCATTTTATTTCCAAAGTGTAGTAAATCTTTGCTTTCTCACAGCAGGGTGTTCACATTACAAGGCTGCAATTTTTATTTGCCCATCAACTGGGCTTTTGGTGGAAATGACGCACCACCAGCAGCATGATGTCCGCAAGAGTGGTAACGAGGGGGGGGGGGGGCGGGAACAAGAAGATGACAAGTTGTTACTCTATTGGTATGTACTGTCTCTTTATAGTGTTTTAAAGATTGTTCTTTCAAGTTCGCCTTAGAACGTAGCATTTTATTTCCAAAGTGTAGTAAATCTTTGCTTTCTCACAGCAGGATGTTCACATTACAAGGCTGCAATTTTTATTTGCCCATCATCTGGGCTTTTGGTGGAAATGACGCACCACCAGCAGCATGATGTCCGCAAGAGTGGCAAAGTGGGGGGGGGGGGGGGGGGCGGGAACAAGAAGATGACAAGTTGTTATTCTATTGGTATGTACTGTCTCTTTATAGTGTTTTAAAGATTGTTCTTTCAAGTTCGCCTTAGAATGTAGCATTTTATTTCCAAAGTGTAGTAAATCTTTGCTTTCTCACAGCAGGGTGTTCACATTACAAGGCTGCAATTTTTATTTGCCCATCAACTGGGCTTTTGGTGGAAATGATGCTCCACCAGCAGCATGATGTCCGCAAGAGTGGCAACGAGGGGGGGTGGGGGCGGGAACAAGAAGATGACAAGTTGTTACTCTATTGGTATGTACTGTCTCTTTATAGTGTTTTAAAGATTGTTCTTTCAAGTTCGCCTTAGAACGTAGCATTTTATTTTAAAAGTGTAGTAAATCTTTGCTTTCTCACAGCAGGTTGTTCACATTACAAGGCTGCAATTTTTATTTGCCCATCAACTGGGCTTTTGGTGGAAATGACGCACCACCAGCAGCATGATGTCCGCAAGAGTGGTAAAGAGGGGGGGGGGGGGGGGGGGGCGGGAACAAGAAGATCACAAGTTGTTACTCTATTGGTATGTACTGTCTCTTTATAGTGTTTTAAAGATTGTTCTTTCAAGTTCGCCTTAGAACGTTGCATTTTATTTCCAAAGTGTAGTAAATCTTTGCTTTCTCACAGCAGGGTGTTCACATTACAAGGCTGCAATTTTTATTTGCCCATCAACTGGGCTTTTGGTGGAAATGACGCACCACCAGCAGCATGATGTCCGCAAGAGTGGCAAAGTGGGGGGGGGGGGGGGGCGGGAACAAGAAGATGACAAGTTGTTATTCTATTGGTATGTACTGTCTCTTTATAGTGTTTTAAAGATTGTTCTTTCAAGATCGCCTTAGAATGTAGCATTTTATTTCCAAAGTGTAGTAAATCTTTGCTTTCTCACAGCAGGGTGTTCACATTACAAGGCTGCAATTTTTATTTGCCCATCAACTGGGCTTTTGGTGGAAATGACGCACCACCAGCAGCATGATGTCCGCAAGAGTGGCAACGAGGGGGGGTGGGGGCGGGAACAAGAAGATGACAAGTTGTTACTCTATTGGTATGTATTGTCTCTTTATAGTGTTTTAAAGATTGTTCTTTCAAGTTCGCCTTAGAACGTAGCATTTTATTTCCAAAGTGTAGTAAATCTTTGCTTTCTCACAGCAGGGTGTTCACATTACAAGGCTGCAATTTTTATTTGCCCATCAACTGGGCTTTTGGTGGAAATGACGCACCACCAGCAGCATGATGTCCGCAAGTGTGGCAACGAGGGGGGGTGGGGGCGGGAACAAGAAGATGACAAGTTGTTACTCTATTGGTATGTACTGTCTCTTTATAGTGTTTTAAAGATTGTTCTTTCAAGTTCACCTTAGAACGTAGCATTTTATTTCCAAAGTGTAGTAAATCTTTGCTTTCTCACAGCAGGGTGTTCACATTACAAGGCTGCAATTTTTATTTGCCCATCAACTGGGCTTTTGGTGGAAATGACGCACCACCAGCAGCATGATGTCCGCAAGAGTGATAACGAGGGGGGGGGGGGGGGGCGGGAACAAGAAGATGACAAGTTGTTACTCTATTGGTATGTACTGTCTCTTTATAGTGTTTTAAAGATTGTTCTTTCAAGTTCGCCTTAGAACGTAGCATTTTATTTCCAAAGTGTAGTAAATCTTTGCTTTCTCACAGCAGGGTGTTCACATTACAAGGCTGCAATTTTTATTTGCCCGTCAACTGGGCTTTTGGTGGAAATGACGCACCACCAGCAGCATGATGTCCGCAAGAGTGGCAAAGTGGGGGGGGGGGGGGGGGGGGGGCGGGAACAAGAAGATGACAAGTTGTTATTCTATTGGTATGTACTGTCTCTTTATAGTGTTTTAAAGATTGTTCTTTCAAGTTCGCCTTAGAACGTAGCATTTTATTTCCAAAGTGTAGTAAATCTTTGCTTTCTCACAGCAGGGTGATCACATTACAAGGCTGCAATTTTTATTTGCCCATCAACTGGACTTTTGGTGGAAATGACGCACCACCAGCAGCATGATGTCCGCAAGAGTGGTAACGAGGGGTGGGGGGGCGGGAACAAGAAGATGACAAGTTGTTACTCTATTGGTATGTACTGTCTCTTTATAGTGTTTTAAAGATTGTTCTTTCAAGTTCGCCTTAGAACGTAGCATTTTATTTCCAAAGTGTAGTAAATCTTTGCTTTCTCACAGCAGGGTGTTCACATTACAAGGCTGCAATTTTTATTTGCCCATCAACTGGGCTTTTGGTGGAAATGACTCACCACCAGCAGCATGATGTCCGCAAGAGCGGCAAAGTGGGGGGGGGAGGGGGGGGGAGGTGGGGGCGGGAACAAGAAGATGACAAGTTGTTACTCTATTGGTATGTACTGTCTCTTTATAGTGTTTTAAAGATTGTTCTCTCAAGTTCGCCTTAGAACGTAGCATTTTATTTCCAAAGTGTAGTAAATCTTTGCTTTCTCACAGCAGTGTGTTCACATTACAAGGCTGCAATTTTTATTTGCCCATCAACTGGGCTTTTGGTGGAAATGGCGCACCACCAGCAGCATGATGTCCGCAAGAGTGGTAACGAGGGGGGGGGGGGGGGGGGGCGGAAACAAGAAGATGACAAGTTGTTACTTTATTGGTATGTACTGTCTCTTTATAGTGTTTTAAAGATTGTTCTTTCAAGTTCGCCTTAGTACGTAGCATGTTATTTCCAAAGTGTAGTAAATCTTTGCTTTCTCACAGCAGGGTGTTCACATTACAAGGCTGCAATTTTTATTAGCCCATCAACTGGGCTTTTGGTGGAAATGACGCACCACCAGCAGCATGATGTCCGCAAGAGCGGCAAAGTGGGTGGGGGGGGGGGGGGGGGGGCGGGAACAAGACGATGACAAGTTGTTACTCTATTGGTATGTACTGTCTCTTTATAGTGTTTTAAAGATTGTTCTTTCAAGTTCGCCTTAGAACGTAGCATTTTATTTCCATAGTGTAGTAAATCTTTGCTTTCTCACAGCAGGGTGTTCACATTACAAGGCTGCAATTTTTATTTGCCCATCAACTGGGCTTTTGGTGGAAATGACGCACCACCAGCAGCATGATGTCTGCAAGAGTGGCAACGAGGGGGGGTGGGGGCGGGAACAAGAACATGACATGTTGTTATTCTATTGGTATGTACCGTCTCTTTATAGTGTTTTAAAGATTGTTCTTTCAAGTTCGCCTTAGAATGTTGCATTTTATTTCCAAAGTGTAGTAAATCTTTGCTATCGTACAGCAGGGTTTTCACATTACAAGGCTGCAATTTTTATTTGCCCATCAACTGGGCTTTTGGTGGAAATGACGCACCACCAGCAGCATGATGTCCGAAAGAGTGGCAACGAGGGGGGGGGGGGGGCGGGAACAAGACGATGACAAGTTGTTACTCTATTGGTATGTACTGTCTCTTTATAGTGTTTTAAAGATTGTTCTTTCAAGTTCGCCTTAGAACGTAGCATTTTATTTCCAAAGTGTAGTAAATCTTTGCTTTCTCACAGCAGGGTGTTCACATTACAAGGCTGCAATTTTTATTTGCCCATCAACTGGGCTTTTGGTGGAAATGACGCACCACCAGCAGCATGATGTCTGCAAGAGTGGCAACGAGGGGGGGTGGGGGCGGGAACAAGAACATGACATGTTGTTATTCTGTTGGTATGTACCGTCTCTTTATAGTGTTTTAAAGATTGTTCTTTCAAGTTCGCCTTAGAATGTAGCATTTTATTTCCAAAGTGTAGTAAATCTTTGCTATCGTACAGCAGGGTTTTCACATTACAAGGCTGCAATTTTTATTTGCCCATCAACTGGGCTTTTGGTGGAAATGACGCACCACCAGCAGCATGATGTCCGCAAGAGTGGCAAAGTGGGTGGGGGGGGGGGGGGGGGGAACAAGACGATGACAAGTTCTTACTCTATTGGTATGTACTGTCTCTTTATAGTGTTTTAAAGATTGTTCTTTCAAGTTCGCCTTAGAACGTAGCATTTTATTTCCAAAGTGTAGTAAATCTTTGCTTTCTCACAGCAGGGTGTTCACATTACAAGGCTGCAATTTTTATTTGCCCATCAACTGGGCTTTTGGTGGAAATGACGCACCACCAGCAGCATGATGTCTGCAAGAGTGGCAACAAGGGGGGGTGGGGGCGGGAACAAGAACATGACATGTTGTTATTCTATTGGTATGTACCGTCTCTTTATAGTGTTTTAAAGATTGTTCTTTCAAGTTCGCCTTAGAATGTAGCATTTTATTTCCAAAGTGTAGTAAATCTTTGCTATCGTACAGCAGGGTTTTCACATTACAAGGCTGCAATTTTTATTTGCCCGTCAACTGGGCTTTTGGTGGAAATGACGCACCACCAGCAGCATGATGTCCGAAAGAGTGGCAACGAGGGGGGTGGGGGGGCGGGAACAAGACGATGACAAGTTGTTACTCTATTGGTATGTACTGTCTCTTTATAGTGTTTTAAAGATTGTTCTTTCAAGTTCGCCTTAGAACGTAGCATTTTATTTCCAAAGTGAAGTAAATCTTTGCTTTCTCACAGCAGGGTGTTCACATTACAAGGCTGCAATTTTTATTTGCCCATCAACTGGGCTTTTGGTGGAAATGACGCACCACCAGCAGCATGATGTCTGCAAGAGTGGCAACGAGGGGGGGTGGGGGCGGGAACAAGAACATGACATGTTGTTATTCTATTGGTATGTACCGTCTCTTTATAGTGTTTTAAAGATTGTTCTTTCAAGTTCGCCTTAGAATGTAGCATTTTATTTCCAAAGTGTAGTAAATCTTTGCTATCGTACAGCAGGGTTTTCACATTACAAGGCTGCAATTTTTATTTGCCCATCAACTGGGCTTTTGGTGGAAATGACGCACCACCAGCAGCATGATGTCCGCAAGGGTGGCAAAGTGGGCGGGGGGGGGGGGGGGGGGGGGGGCGGGAACAAGACGATGACAAGTTGTTACTCTATTGGTATGTACTGTCTCTTTATAGTGTTTTAAAGATTGTTCTTTCAAGTTCGCGTTAGAACGTAGCATTTTATTTCCAAAGTGTAGTAAATCTTTGCTTTCTCACAGCAGGGTGTTCACATTACAAGGCTGCAATTTTTATTTGCCCATCAACTGGGCTTTTGGTGGAAATGACGCACCACCAGCAGCATGATGTCTGCAAGAGTGGCAACGAGGGGGGGTGGGGGCGGGAACAAGAACATGACATGTTGTTATTCTATTGGTATGTACCGTCTCTTTATAGTGTTTTGAAGATTGTTCTTTCAAGTTCGCCTTAGAATGTAGCATTTTATTTCCAAAGTGTAGTAAATCTTTGCTATCGTACATCAGGGTTTTCACATTACAAGGCTGCAATTTTTATTTGCCCGTCAACTGGGCTTTTGGTGGAAATGACGCACCACCAGCAGCATGATGTCCGAAAGAGTGGCAACGAGTGGGGGGGGGGGGGGCGGGAACAAGACGATGACAAGTTGTTACTCTATTGGTATGTACTGTCTCTTTATAGTGTTTTAAAGATTGTTCTTTCAAGTTCGCCTTAGAACGTAGCATTTTATTTCCAAAGTGAAGTAAATCTTTGCTTTCTCACAGCAGGGTGTTCACATTACAAGGCTGCAATTTTTATTTGCCCATCAACTGGGCTTTTGGTGGAAATGACGCACCACCAGCAGCATGATGTCTGCAAGAGTGGCAACGAGGGGGGGTGGGGGCGGGAACAAGAACATGACATGTTGTTATTCTATTGGTATGTACCGTCTCTTTATAGTGTTTTAAAGATTGTTCTTTCAAGTTCGCCTTAGAATGTAGCATTTTATTTCCAAAGTGTAGTAAATCTTTGCTATCGTACAGCAGGGTTTTCACATTACAAGGCTGCAATTTTTATTTGCCCATCAACTGGGCTTTTGGTGGAAATGACGCACCACCAGCAGCATGATGTCCGCAAGAGTGGCAACGAGGGGGGGGGGGGGGCGGGAACAAGAAGATGACAAGTTGTTATTGTATTGGAATGTACTGTCTCTTTATAGTGTTTTAAAGATTGTTCTTTCAAGTTCGCCTTAGAACGTAGCATGTTATTTCCAAAGTGTAGTAAATCTTTGCTTTCTCACAGCAGGGTGTTCACATTACAAGGCTGCAATTTTTATTTGCCCATCAACTGGGCTTTTGGTGGAAATGACGCACCACCAGCAGCATGATGTCCGCAAGAGGGGCAATGAGGGGGGGGGGGGGGGGAGCGGGAACAAGAAGATGACAAGTTGTTACTTTATTGGTATGTACTGTCTCTTTATAGTGTTTTAAAGATTGTTCTTTCAAGTTCGCCTTAGAACGTAGCATTTTATTTCCAAAGTGTAGTAAATCTTTGCTTTCTCACAGCAGGGTGTTCACATTACAAGGCTGCAATTTTTATTTCCCCATCAACTGGGCTTTTGGTGGAAATGACGCACCACCAGCAGCATGATGTCCGCAAGAGTGGCAACGAGGGGGGGGGGGGGGCGGGAACAAGAAGATGACAAGTTGTTATTGTATTGGAATGTACTGTCTCTTTATAGTGTTTTAAAAATTGTTCTTTCAAGTTCGCCTTAGAACGTAGCATTTTATTTCTAAAGTGTAGTAAATCTTTGCTTTCTCACAGCAGGGTGTTCACATTACAAGGCTGCAATTTTTATTTGCCCATCAACTGGGCTTTTGGTGGAAATGACGCACCACCAGCAGCATGATGTCTGCAAGAGTGGCAACGAGGGGGGGTGGGGGCGGGAACAAGAACATGACATGTTGTTATTCTATTGGTATGTACCGTCTCTTTATAGTGTTTTAAAGATTGTTCTTTCAAGTTCGCCTTAGAACGTAGCATTTTATTTCCAAAGTGTAGTAAATCTTTGCTATCTTACAGCAGGGTTTTCACATTACAAGGCTGCAATTTATATTTGCCCATCAACTGGGCTTTTGGTGGAAATGACGCACCACCAGCAGCATGATGTCCGAAAGAGTGGCAAAAGAGGGGGGGGGGGGGCCGGGAACAAGAAGATGACAAGTTGTTATTCTATTGGTATGTACTGTCCCTTTATAGTGTTTTAAAGATTGTTCTTTCGAGTTCGCCTTAGAACGTAGCATTTTATTTCCAAAGTGTAGTAAATCTTTGCTTTCTAACAGCAGGGTGTTCACATTACAAGGCTGCAATTTTTATTTGCCCATCAACTGGTCTTTTGGTGGAAATGACGCCCCACCAGCAGCATGATGTCCGCAAGAGTGGCAAAGTGGGTGGGGGGGGGGGCGGGAACAAGAAGATGACAAGTTGATATTCTATTTGTATGTACTGTCTTTTTATAGTGTTTTAAAGATTGTTCTGTCAAGTTCGCCTTAGAACGTAGCATTTTATTTCCAAAGTGTAGTAAATCTTTGCTTTCTCTTAGCAGGGTGTTCACATTACAAGGCTGCAACTTTTATTTGCCCATCAACTGGGCTTTTGGTGGAAATGACGCACCACCAGCAGCATGATGTCCGCAAGAGTGGCAAAGTGGGGGGTGGGGGTGGCGGGAACAAGAAGATGACAAGTTGTTACTCTATTGGTATGTACTGTCTCTTTATAGTGTTTTAAAGATTGTTCTTTCAAGTTCGCCTTAGAACGTAGCATTTTATTTCCAAAGTGTAGTAAATCTTTGCTTTCTCACAGCAGGGTGTTCACATAACAAGGCTGCAATTTTTATTTGCCCATCAACTGGGCTTTTGGTGGAAATGACGCACCACCAGCAGCATGATGTCCGCAAGAGTGGAATCGAGGGTGGGGGGGGGGCGGGAACATGAAGATGACAAGTTGTTACTCTATTGGTATGTACTGTCTCTTTATAGTGTTTTAAAGATTGTTCTTTCAAGTTCGCCTTAGAACGTAGCATTTTATTTCCAAAGTGTAGTAAATCTTTGCTTTCTCACAGCAGGGTGTTCACATTACAAGGCTGCAATTTTTATTTGCCCATCAACTGGGCTTTTGGTGGAAATGACGCCCCACCAGCAGCATGATGTCCGCAAGAGTGGCAAAGTGGGGGGTGGGGGTGGCGGGAACAAGAAGATGACAAGTTGTTACTCTATTGGTATGTACTGTCTCTTTATAGTGTTTTAAAGATTGTTCTTTCAAGTTCGCCTTAGAACGTAGCATGTTATTTCCAAAGTGTAGTAAATCTTTGCTTTCTCACAGCAGGGTGTTCACATTACAAGGCTGCAATTTTTATTTGTCCATCAACTGGGCTTTTGGTGGAAATGACGCACCACCAGCAGCATGATGTCCGCAAGAGGGGCAACGAGGGGGGGTGGGGGGGAGCGGGAACAAGAAGATGACAAGTTGTTACTTTATTGGTATGTACTGTCTCTTTATAGTGTTTTAAAGATTGTTCTTTCAAGTTCGCCTTAGAACGTAGCATTTTATTTCCAAAGTGTAGTAAATCTTTGCTTTCTCACAGCAGGGTGTTCACATTACAAGGCTGCAATTTTTATTTCCCCATCAACTGGGCTTTTGGTGGAAATGACGCACCACCAGCAGCATGATGTCCGCAAGAGTGGCAACGAGGGGGGGGGGGGCCGGGAACAAGAAGATGACAAGTTGTTATTGTATTGGAATGTACTGTCTCTTTATAGTGTTTTAAAAATTGTTCTTTCAAGTTCGCCTTAGAACGTAGCATTTTATTTCTAAAGTGTAGTAAATCTTTGCTTTCTCACAGCAGGGTGTTCACATTACAAGGCTGCAATTTTTATTTGCCCATCAAGTGGGCTTTTGGTGGAAATGACGCACCACCAGCAGCATGATGTCTGCAAGAGTGGCAACGAGGGGGGGTGGGGGCGGGAACAAGAACATGACATGTTGTTATTCTATTGGTATGTACCGTCTCTTTATAGTGTTTTAAAGATTGTTCTTTCAAGTTCGCCTTAGAACGTAGCATTTTATTTCCAAAGTGTAGTAAATCTTTGCTATCTTACAGCAGGGTTTTCACATTACAAGGCTGCAATTTTTATTTGCCCATCAACTGGGCTTTTGGTGGAAATGACGCACCACCAGCAGCATGATGTCCGAAAGAGTGGCAAAAGAGGGGGGGGGGGGGCCGGGAACAAGAAGATGACAAGTTGTTATTCTATTGGTATGTACTGTCTCTTTATAGTGTTTTAAAGATTGTTCTTTCAAGTTCGCCTTAGAACGTAGCATTTTATTTCCAAAGTGTAGTAAATCTTTGCTTTCTCACAGCAGGGTGTTCACATTACAAGGCTGCAATTTTTATTTGCCCATCAACTGGGCTTTTGGTGGAAATGACGCACCACCAGCAGCATGATGTCCGCAAGAGCGGCAAAGAGGGGGGGGGGGGCGGGAACAAGAAGATGACAAGTTGTTATTCTATTGGTATGTACTGTCCCTTTATAGTGTTTTAAAGATTGTTCTTTCAAGTTCGCCTTAGAACGTAGCATTTTATTTCCAAAGTGTAGTAAATCTTTGCTTTCTAACAGCAGGGTGTTCACATTACAAGGCTGCAATTTTTATTTGCCCATCAACTGGTCTTTTGGTGGAAATGACGACCCACCAGCAGCATGATGTCCGCAAGAGTGGCAAAGTGGGTGGGGGGGGGGGGCGGGAACAAGAAGATGACAAGTTGATATTCTATTTGTATGTACTGTCTTTTTATAGTGTTTTAAAGATTGTTCTTTCAAGTTCGCCTTAGAACGTAGCATTTTATTTCCAAAGTGTAGTAAATCTTTGCTTTCTCTTAGCAGGGTGTTCACATTACAAGGCTGCAATTTTTATTTGCCCATCAACTGGGCTTTTGGTGGAAATGACGCACCACCAGCAGCATGATGTCCGCAAGAGTGGTAACGGGGGGGGGGGGGGGGGGGGGGGGGGGGGGGGGGGGGGGGGGGGGGACGGGAACAGGAAGATGACAAGTTGTTACTCTATTGGTATGTACTGTCTCTTTATAGTGTTTTAAAGATTGTTCTTTCAAGTTCGCCTTAGAACGTAGCATTTTATTTCCAAAGTGTAGTAAATCTTTGCTTTCTCACAGCAGGGTGTTCACATTACAAGGCTGCAATTTTTATTTGCCCATCAACTGGGCTTTTGGTGGAAATGACGCACCACCAGCAGCATGATGTCCGCAAGAGTGGAATCGAGGGAGGGGGGGGGGGCGGGAACATGAAGATGACAAGTTGTTACTCTATTGGTATGTACTGTCTCTTTATAGTGTTTTAAAGATTGTTCTTTCAAGTTCGCCTTAGAACGTAGCATATTATTTCCAAAGTGTAGTAAATCTTTGCTTTCTCACAGCAGGGTGTTCACATTACAAGGCTGCAATTTTTATTTTCCCATCAACTGGGCTTTTGGTGGAAATGACGCCCCACCAGCAGCATGATGTCCGCAAGAGTGGCAAAGTGGGTGGTAAGAGGGGGGGGCGGGAACAAGAAGATGACAAGTTGTTATTCTATTGGTATGTACTGTCTCTTTATAGTGTTTTAAAGATTGTTCTTTCAAGTTCGCCTTAGAACGTAGCATATTATTTCCAAAGTTTAGTAAATCTTTGCTTTCTCACAGCAGGGTGTTCACTTTACAAGGCTGCAATTTTTATTTGCCCATCAACTGGGCTTTTGGTGGAAATGACGCCCCACCAGCAGCATGATGTCCGCAAGAGTGGCAAAGTGGGGGGGGGGGGGGGGGGGGCGGGAACAAGAAGATGACAAGTTGATATTCTATTGGTATGTACTGTCTCTTTATAGTGCTTTAAACATTGTTCTTTCAAGTTCGCCTTAGAGCGTAGCATATTATTTCCAAAGTGTAGTAAATCTTTGCTTTCTCACAGCAGGGTGTTCACATTACAAGGCTGCAATTTTTATTTGCCCATCAACTGGGCTTTTGGTGGAAATGACGCCCCACCAGCAGCATGATGTCCGCAAGAGCGGCAAAGTGGTGGGCGGGAGGGGGGGGGGGGCGGAAACAAGAAGATGACAAGTTGTTATTCTATTGGTATGTACTGTCTCTTTATAGTGTTTTAAAGATTGTTCTTTCAAGTTCGCCTTAGAACGTAGCATTTTATTTCCAAAGTGTAGTAAATCTTTGCTTTCTCACAGCAGGGTGTTCACATTACAAGGCTGCAATTTTTATTTGCCCATCAACTGGGCTTTTCGTGGAAATGACGCACCACCAGCAGCATGATGTCCGCAAGAGTGGCAACGAGAGGGGGGGGGGGGGGGCGGGAACAAGAAGATGACAAGTTGTTATTCTATTGGTATGTACTGTCTCTTTATAGTGTTTTAAAGATTGTTCTTTCAAGTTCGGCTTAGAATCTAGCATTTTATTTCCAAAGTGTAGTAAATCTTTGCTTTCTCACAGCAGGGTGTTCACATTACAAGGCTGCAATTTTTATTTGCCCATCAACTGGGCTTTTGGTGGAAATGACGCACCACCAGCAGCATGATGTCCGCAAGAGTGGCAACGAGGGAGGGGGCGGGGCGGGAACAAGAAGGTGACAAGTTGTTACTCTATTGGTATGTACTGTCTCTTTATAGTGTTTTAAAGATTGTTCTTTCAAGTTCGCCTTAGAACGTAGCATTTTATTTCCAAAGTGTAGTAAATCTTTGCTTTCTCACAGCAGGGTGTTCACATTACAAGGCTGCAATTTTTATTTGCCCATCAACTGGGCTTTTGGTGGAAATGACGCCCCACCAGCAGCATGATGTCCGCAAGAGCGGCAAAGTGGGTGGCGCGAGGGGGGGGGGGGGGGGGCGGGAACAAGAAGATGACAAGTTGTTATTCTATTGGTATGTACTGTCTCTTTATAGTGTTTTAAAGATTGTTCTTTCAAGTTCGCCTTAGAACGTAGCATTTTATTTCCAAAGTGTAGTAAATCTTTGCTTTCTCACAGCAGGGTGTTCACATTACAAGGCTGCAATTTTTATTTGCCCATCAACTGGGCTTTTCGTGGAAATGACGCACCACCAGCAGCAAGATGTCCGCAAGAGTGGCAACGAGGGGGGGGGGGGGGGCGGGAACAAGAAGATGACAAGTTGTTATTCTATTGGTATGTACTGTCTCTTTATAGTGTTTTAAAGATTGTTCTTTCAAGTTCGGCTTAGAATCTAGCATTTTATTTCCAAAGTGTAGTAAATCTTTGCTTTCTCACAGCAGGGTGTTCACATTACAAGGCTGCAATTTTTATTTGCCCATCAACTGGGCTTTTGGTGGAAATGACGCACCACCAGCAGCATGATGTCCGCAAGAGTGGCAACGAGGGGGGGTGGGGGCGGGAACAAGAAGGTGACAAGTTGTTACTCTATTGGTATGTACTGTCTCTTTATAGTGTTTTAAAGATTGTTCTTTCAAGTTCGCCTTAGAACGTAGCATTTTATTTCCAAAGTGTAGTAAATCTTTGCTTTCTCACAGCAGAGTGTTCACATTACAAGGCTGCAATTTTTATTTGCCCATCAACAGGGCTTTTGGTGGAAATGACGCACCACCAGCAGCATGATGTCCGCAAGAGTGGCAACGAGGGGGGGGGGGGCGGGAACAAGAAGATGACAAGTTGTTACTCTATTGGTATGTACTGTCTCTTTATAGTGTTTTAAAGATTGTTCTTTCAAGTTCGCCTTAGAACGTAGCATTTTATTTCCAAAGTGTAGTAAATCTTTGCTTTCTCACAGCAGGGTGTTCACATTACAAGACTGCAATTTTTATTTGCCCATCAACTGGGCTTTTGGTGGAAATGACGCACCACCAGCAGCATGATGTCCGCAAGAGTGGCAACGAGGGGGGTGGGGGGGCTGGGAACAAGAAGATGACAAGTTGTTATTCTATTGGTATGTACTGTCTGTTTATAGTGTTTTAAAGATTGTTCTTTCAAGTTCGAATTAGAATGTAGCATTTTATTTCCAAAGTGTAGTAAATCTTTGCTTTCTCACAGCAGGGTGTTCACATTACAAGCCTGCAATTATTATTTGCCCATCAACTGGGCTTTTGGTGGAAATGACGCACGACCAGCAGCATGATGTCCACAAGAATAGCAACGAGGGGGGGGGGGGGCAGGAACAAGAAGATGACAAGTTGTTATTCTATTGGGATATACTGTCTCTTAATAGTGTTTTAAAGATTGTTCTTTCAAGTTCGCCTTAGAACGTAGCATTTTATCTCCAAAGTGTAGTAAATCTTTGCTTTCTCACAGCAGGGTGTTCACTTTACAAGGCTGCAATTTTTATTTGCCCATCAACTGGGCTTTTGGTGGAAATGACGCCCCACCAGCGGCATGATGTCCGCAAGAGTGGCAACGAGGGGGGGTGGGGGCGGGAACAAGAAGATGACAAGTTGTTGTTCTATTGGTATGTACCGTCTCTTTATAGTGTTTTAAAGATTGTTCTTTCAAGTTCGCCTTAGAACGTAGCATTTTATTTCCAAAGTGTAGTAAATCTTTGCTTTCTCACAGCAGGGTGTTCACATTACAAGGCTGCAATTTTTATTTGCCCATCAACTGGGCTTTCGTTGGAAATGACGCACCACCAGCAGCATGATGTCCGCAAGAGTGGCAACGAGGGGGGTGGGGGGGCGGGAACAAGAAGATGACAAGTTGTTATTCTATTGGTATGTACTGTCTCTTTATAGTGTTTTAAAGATTGTTCTTTCAAGTTCGCCTTAGAACATAGCATTTTATTTCCAATGTGTAGTAAATCTTTGCTTTCTCACAGCAGGGTGTTCACATTACAAGGCTGCAATTTTTATTTGCCCATCAACTGGGCTTTTGGTCGAAATGACGCACCACCAGCAGCATGATGTCCGCAAGAGTGGCAACGAGGGTGGGGGGGGGGGGGCGGGAACAAGAAGATGACAAGTTGTTATTCTATTGGTATGTACTGTCTCTTTATAGTGTTTGAAAGATTGTTCTTTCAAGTTCGCCTTAGAACGTAGCATATTATTTCCAAAGTGTAGTAAATCTTTGCTTTCTCACAGCAGGGTGTTCACATTACAAGGCTGCAATTTTTATTTGCCCATCAACTGGGCTTTTGGTCGAAATGACGCACCACCAGCAGCATGATGTCCGCAAGAGTGGCAACGAGGGTGGGGGGGGGGGGCGGGAACAAGAAGATGACAAGTTGTTATTCTATTGGTATGTACTGTCTCTTTATAGTGTTTGAAAGATTGTTCTTTCAAGTTCGCCTTAGAACGTAGCATTTTATTTCCAAAGTGTAGTAAATCTTTGCTTTCTCACAGCAGGGTGTTCACATTACAAGGCTGCAATTTTTATTTGCCCATCAACTGGGCTTTTGGTGGAAATGACGCACCACCAGCAGCATGATGTCTGCAAGAGTGGCAACGAGGGGGGGTGGGGGCGGGAACAAGAACATGACATGTTGTTATTCTATTGGTATGTACCGTCTCTTTATAGTGTTTTAAAGATTGTTCTTTCAAGTTCGCCTTAGAACGTAGCATTTTATTTCCAAAGTGTAGTAAATCTTTGCTATCTTACAGCAGGGTTTTCACATTACAAGGCTGCAATTTTTATTTGCCCATCAACTGGGCTTTTGGTGGAAATGACGCACCACCAGCAGCATGATGTCCGAAAGAGTGGCAAAAGAGGGGGGGGGGGGGGCCGGGAACAAGAAGATGACAAGTTGTTATTCTATTGGTATGTACTGTCTCTTTATAGTGTTTTAAAGATTGTTCTTTCAAGTTCGCCTTAGAACGTAGCATTTTATTTCCAAAGTGTAGTAAATCTTTGCTTTCTCACAGCAGGGTGTTCACATTACAAGGCTCAATTTTTATATGCCCATCAACTGGGCTTTTGGTGGAAATGACGCACCACCAGCAGCATGATGTCCGCAAGAGTGGCAACGAGGGGGGGGGGGGGCTGGGAACAAGAAGATGACAAGTTGTTCTTCTATTGGTATGTACTGTCTCCTTATAGTGTTTTAAAGATTGTTCTTTCAAGTTCGCCTTAGAACGTAGCATTTTATTTCCAAAGTGTAGTAAATCTTTGCTTTCTAACAGCAGGGTGTTCACATTACAAGGCTGCAATTTTTATTTGCCCATCAACTGGTCTTTTGGTGGAAATGACGCCCCACCAGCAGCATGATGTCCGCAAGAGTGGCAAAGTGGGTGGGGGGGGGGGGCGGGAACAAGAAGATGACAAGTTGATATTCTATTTGTATGTACTGTCTTTTTATAGTGTTTTAAAGATTGTTCTTTCAAGTTCGCCTTAGAACGTAGCATTTTATTTCCAAAGTGTAGTAAATCTTTGCTTTCTCTTAGCAGGGTGTTCACATTACAAGGCTGCAATTTTTATTTGCCCATCAACTGGGCTTTTGGTGGAAATGACGCACCACCAGCAGCATGATGTCCGCAAGAGTGGTAACGGGGGGGGGGGGGGGGACGGGAACAGGAAGATGACAAGTTGTTACTCTATTGGTATGTACTGTCTCTTTATAGTGTTTTAAAGATTGTTCTTTCAAGTTCGCCTTAGAACGTAGCATTTTATTTCCAAAGTGTAGTAAATCTTTGCTTTCTCACAGCAGGGTGTTCACATTACAAGGCTGCAATTTTTATTTGCCCATCAACTGGGCTTTTGGTGGAAATGACGCACCACCAGCAGCATGATGTCCGCAAGAGTGGAAACGAGGGAGGGGGGGGGGGCGGGAACATGAAGATGACAAGTTGTTACTCTATTGGTATGTACTGTCTCTTTATAGTGTTTTAAAGATTGTTCTTTCAAGTTCGCCTTAGAACGTAGCATATTATTTCCAAAGTGTAGTAAATCTTTGCTTTCTCACAGCAGGGTGTTCACATTACAAGGCTGCAATTTTTATTTGCCCATCAACTGGGCTTTTGGTGGAAATGACGCCCCACCAGCAGCATGATGTCCGCAAGAGTGGCAAAGTGGGTGGTAAGAGGGGGGGGGCGGGAACAAGAAGATGACAAGTTGTTATTCTATTGGTATGTACTGTCTCTTTATAGTGTTTTAAAGATTGTTCTTTCAAGTTCGCCTTAGAACGTAGCATATTATTTCCAAAGTTTAGTAAATCTTTGCTTTCTCACAGCAGGGTGTTCACTTTACAAGGCTGCAATTTTTATTTGCCCATCAACTGGGCTTTTGGTGGAAATGACGCCCCACCAGCAGCATGATGTCCGCAAGAGTGGCAAAGTGGGCGGGGGTGGGGGGGGGGGGGGGGGGGGCGGGAACAAGAAGATGACAAGTTGTTACTCTATTCGTATGTACTGTCTCCTTAGTGTTTTAAAGATTGTTCTTTCAAGTTCGCCTTAGAACGTAGCATTTTATTTCCAAAGTGTAGTAAATCTTTGCTTTCTCACAGCAGGGTGTTCACATTACAAGGCTGCAATTTTTATTTGCCCATCAACTGGGCTTTTGGTGGAAATGACGCCCCACCAGCAGCATGATGTCTGCAAGAGCGGCAAAGTGGGCGGCGGGAGGGGGGGGGGCGGGAACAAGAAGATGACAAGTTGTTATTCTATTGGTATGTACTGTCTCTTTATAGTGTTTTAAAGATTGTTCTTTCAAGTTCGCCTTAGAACGTAGCATTTTATTTCCAAAGTGTAGTAAATCTTTGCTTTCTCACAGCAGGGTGTTCACATTACAAGGCTGCAATTTTTATTTGCCCATCAACTGGGCTTTTCGTGGAAATGACGCACCACCAGCAGCATGATGTCCGCAAGAGTGGCAACGAGGGTGGGGGGGGGCGGGAACAAGAAGATGACAAGTTGTTATTCTATTGGTATGTACTGTCTCTTTATAGTGTTTTAAAGATTGTTCTTTCAAGTTCGGCTTAGAATCTAGCATTTTATTTCCAAAGTGTAGTAAATCTTTGCTTTCTCACAGCAGGGTGTTCACATTACAAGGCTGCAATTTTTATTTGCCCATCAACTGGGCTTTTGGTGGAAATGACGCCCCACCAGCAGCATGATGTCCGCAAGAGCGGCAAAGTGCGTGGCGGGAGGGGGGGAAGGCGGGAACAAGAAGATGACAAGTTGTTATTCTATTGGTATGTACTGTCTCTTTATAGTGTTTTAAAGATTGTTCTTTCAAGTTCGCCTTAGAACGTAGCATTTTATTTCCAAAGTGTAGTAAATCTTTGCTTTCTCACAGCAGGGTGTTCACATTACAAGGCTGCAATTTTTATTTGCCCATCAACTGGGCTTTTCGTGGAAATGACGCACCACCAGCAGCATGATGTCCGCAAGAGTGGCAACGAGGGGGGGGGGGGGGGCGGGAACAAGAAGATGACAAGTTGTTATTCTATTGGTATGTACTGTCTCTTTATAGTGTTTTAAAGATTGTTCTTTCAAGTTCGGCTTAGAATCTAGCATTTTATTTCCAAAGTGTAGTAAATCTTTGCTTTCTCACAGCAGGGTGTTCACATTACAAGGCTGCAATTTTTATTTGCCCATCAACTGGGCTTTTTGTGGAAATGACGCACCACCAGCAGCATGATGTCCGCAAGAGTGGCAACGAGGGGGGGTGGGGGCGGGAACAAGAAGGTGACAAGTTGTTACTCTATTGGTATGTACTGTCTCTTTATAGTGTTTTAAAGATTGTTCTTTCAAGTTCGCCTTAGAACGTAGCATTTTATTTCCAAAGTGTAGTAAATCTTTGCTTTCTCACAGCAGGGTGTTCACATTACAAGGCTGCAATTTTTATTTGCCCATCAACAGGGCTTTTGGTGGAAATGACGCACCACCAGCAGCATGATGTCCGCAAGAGTGGCAACGAGGGGGGGGGGGGGCGGGAACAAGAAGATGACAAGTTGTTACTCTATTGGTATGTACTGTCTCTTTATAGTGTTTTAAAGATTGTTCTTTCAAGTTCGCCTTAGAACGTAGCATTTTATTTCCAAAGTGTAGTAAATCTTTGCTTTCTCACAGCAGGGTGTTCACATTACAAGACTGCAATTTTTATTTGCCCATCAACTGGGCTTTTGGTGGAAATGACGCACCACCAGCAGCATGATGTCCGCAAGAGTGGAAACGAGGGGGGTGGGGGGGCTGGGAACAAGAAGATGACAAGTTGTTATTCTATTGGTATGTACTGTCTGTTTATAGTGTTTTAAAGATTGTTCTTTCAAGTTCGAATTAGAATGTAGCATTTTATTTCCAAAGTGTAGTAAATCTTTGCTTTCTCACAGCAGGGTGTTCACATTACAAGCCTGCAATTATTATTTGCCCATCAACTGGGCTTGTGGTGGAAATGACGCACGACCAGCAGCATGATGTCCACAAGAATAGCAACGAGGGGGGGGGGGGGCAGGAACAAGAAGATGACAAGTTGTTATTCTATTGGGATATACTGTCTCTTAATAGTGTTTTAAAGATTGTTCTTTCAAGTTCGCCTTAGAACGTAGCATTTTATCTCCAAAGTGTAGTAAATCTTTGCTTTCTCACAGCAGGGTGTTCACTTTACAAGGCTGCAATTTTTATTTGCCCATCAACTGGGCTTTTGGTGGAAATGACGCCCCACCAGCGGCATGATGTCCGCAAGAGTGGCAACGAGGGGGGGTGGGGGCGGGAACAAGAAGATGACAAGTTGTTGTTCTATTGGTATGTACCATCTCTTTATAGTGTTTTAAAGATTGTTCTTTCAAGTTCGCCTTAGAACGTAGCATTTTATTTCCAAAGTGTAGTAAATCTTTGTTTTCTCACAGCAGGGTGTTCACATTACAAGGCTGCAATTTTTATTTGCCCATCAACTGGGCTTTTGGTGGAAATGACGCACCACCAGCAGCATGATGTCCGCAAGAGTGGTAACGAGGGGGGTGGGGGGGCGGGAACAAGAAGATGACAAGTTGTTATTCTATTGGTATGTACTGTCTCTTTATAGTGTTTTAAAGATTGTTCTTTCAAGTTCGCCTTAGAACGTAGCATTTTATTTCCAATGTGTAGTAAATCTTTGCTTTCTCACAGCAGGGTGTTCACATTACAAGGCTGCAATTTTTATTTGCCCATCAACTGGGCTTTTGGTCGAAATGACGCACCACCAACAGCATGATGTCCGCAAGAGTGGCAACGAGGGTGGGGGGGGGGGGGGGCGGGAACAAGAAGATGACAAGTTGTTATTCTATTGGTATGTACTGTCTCTTTATAGTGTTTGAAAGATTGTTCTTTCAAGTTCGCCTTAGAACGTAGCATTTTATTTCCAAAGTGTAGTAAATCTTTGCTTTCTCACAGCAGGGTGTTCACATTACAAGGCTGCAATTTTTATTTGCCCATCAACTGGGCTTTTGGTGGAAATGACGCACCACCAGCAGCATGATGTTCGCAACAGCGGCAACGAGGGGTGGGGGGGGGGCGGGAACAAGAAGACGACAAGTTGTTACTCTATTGGTATGTACTGTCTCTTTATAGTGTTTTAAAGATTGTTCTTTCAAGTTCGCCTTAGAACGTAGCATTTTATTTCCAAAGTGTAGTAAATCTTTGCTTTCTCACAGCAGGGTGTTCACATTACAAGGCTGCAATTTTTATTTGCCCATCAACTGGGCTTTTGGTGGAAATGACGCACCACCAGCAGCAAGATGTCCGCAAGGGTGGCAACGTGGGTGGGGGGGGGGGGCGGGAACAAGAAGATGACAAGTTGTTATTCTGTTGGTATGTACTGTCTCTTTATAGTGTTTTAAAGATTGTTCTTTCAAGTTCGCCTTAGAACGTAGCATTTAATTTCCAAAGTGTAGCAAATATTTGCTTTCTCACAGCAGGGTGTTCACATTATAAGGCTGCAATTTTTATTTGCCCATGAACTGGGCTTTTGGTGGAAATGAGGCCCCCCCCAGCAGCATGATGTCCGCAAGAGTGGCAACGAGGGGGGGGGGGGGGGCGGGAACAAGAAGATGTCAAATTGTTATTCTATTGGTATGTACTGTCTCCTTATAGTGTTTTAAAGATTGTTCTTTCAAGTTCGCCTTAGAACGTAGCATTTTATTTCCAAAGTGTAGTAAATCTTTGCTTTCTCACAGCAGGGTGTTCACATTACAAGGCTGCAATTTTTATTTGCTCATCAACTGGGCTTTTGGTGGAAATGATGCACCAGCAGCAGCATGATGTCCGCAAGAGTGGCAACGAGGGGGGGGGGGGGGCCGGGAACAAGAAGATGACAAGTTGTTATTCTATTGGTATGTACTGTCTCTTTATAGTGTTTTAAAGATTGTTCTTTCAAGTTCGCCTTAGAACGTAGCATTTTATTTCCAAAGTGTAGTAAATCTTTGCTTTCTCACAGCAGGGTGTTCACATTACAAGGCTGCAATTTTTATTTGCCCATCAACTGGGCTTTTGGTGGAAATGACGCACCACCAGCAGCATGATGTCCGCAAGAGTGGCAACGAGGGGGGGGGGGGGGCCGGGAACAAGAAGATGACAAGTTGTTATTCTATTGGTATGTACTGTCTCCTTATAGTGTTTTAAAGATTGTTCTTTCAAGTTCGCCTTAGAACGTAGCATTTTGTTTCCAAAGTGTAGTAAATCTTTGCTTTCTCACAGCAGGGTGTTCACATTACAAGGCTGCAATTTTTATTTGCCCATCAACTGGGCTTTTGGTGGAAATGACGCCCCACCATCAGCATGATGTCCGCAAGAGTGGCAACGAGGTGGGGGGGGGGGGGGGCCGGGAACAAGAAGATGACAAGTTGTTATTCTATTGGTATGTACTGTCTCTTTATAGTGTTTTAAAGAATGTTCTTTCAAGTTCGCCTTAGAACGTAGCATTTTATTTCCAAAGTGTAGTAAATCTTTGCTTTCTCACAGCAGGGTGTTCACATTACAAGGCTGCAATTTTTATTTGCCCATCAACTGGGCTTTTGGTGGAAATGACGCCCCACCATCAGCATGATGTCCGCAAGAGTGGCAACGAGGGGGGGGGGGGGCCGGGAACAAGAAGATGACAAGTTGTTATTCTATTGGTATGTACTGTCTCCTTATAGTGTTTTAAAGATTGTTCTTTCAAGTTCGCCTTAGAACGTAGCATTTTATTTCCAAAGTGTAGTAAATCTTTGCTTTCTCACAGCAGGGTGTTAACATTACAAGGCTGCAATTTTTATTTGCTCATCAACTGGGCTTTTGGTGGAAATGACGCACCACCAGCAGCATGATGTCCGCAAGAGTGGCAACGAGGGGCGGGGGGGGGCCGGGAACAAGAAGATGACAAGTTGTTATTCTATTGGTATGTACTGTCTCTTTATAGTGTTTTAAAGATTGTTCTTTCAAGTTCGCCTTAGAACGTAGCACTTTATTTCCAAAGTGTAGTAAATCTTTGCTTTCTCACAGCAGGGTGTTCACATTACAAGGCTGCAATTTTTATTTGCCCATCAACTGGGCTTTTGGTGGAAATGACGCAACACCAGCAGCATGATGTCCGCAAGAGTGTCAACGAGGGGGGGGGGGGGGGGCGGGAACAAGAAGATGACAAGTTGTTATTCTATTGGTATGTACTGTCTCTTTATAGTGTTTTAAAGATTGTTCTTTCAAGTTCGCCTTAGAACGTAGCATTTTATTTCCAAAGTGTAGTAAATCTTTGCTTTCTCACAGCAGGGTGTTCACATTACAAGGCTGCAATTTTTATTTGCCCATCAACTGGGCTTTTGGTGGAAATGAAGCCCCACCATCAGCATGATGTCCGCAAGAGTGTTAACGAGGGGGGGGGGGGGGGGGCGGGAACAAGAAGATGACAAGTTGTTATTCTATTGTTATGTACTGTCTCCTTATAGTGTTTTAAAGATTGTTCTTTCAAGTTCGCCTTAGAACGTAGGATTTTATTTCCAAAGTGTAGTAAATCTTTGCTTTCTCACAGCAGGGTGTTCACATTACAAGGCTGCAATTTTTATTTGCCCATCAACTGGGCTTTTGGTGAAAATGACGCACCACCAGCAGCATGATGTCTGCAAGAGTGGCAAAGTGGACGGTGGGGGGGGGGGGGGGGGGCGGGAACAAGAAGATGACAAGTTGTTATTCTATTGGTATGTACTGTCTCTTTATAGTGTTTTAAAGATTATTCTTTCAAGTTCGCCTTAGAACGTAGCATTTTATTTCCAAAGTGTAGTAAATCTTTGCTTTCTCACAGCAGGGTGTTCACATTACAAGGCTGCAATTTTTATTTGCCCATCAACTGGGCTTTTGGTGGAAATGACGCACCACCAGCAGCATGATGTCCGCAAGAGTGGCAACGAGGGGGGGGGGGGCGGGAACAAGAAGATGACAAGTTGTTATTGTATTGGTATGTACTGTCTCTTTATAGTGTTTTAAAGATTGTTCTTTCAAGTTCGCCTTAGAACGTAGCATTTTATTTCCAAAGTGTAGTAAATCTTTGCTTTCTCACAGCAGGGTGTTCACATTACAAGGCTGCAATTTTTATTTGCCCATCAACTGGGCTTTTGGTGGAAATGACGCACCACCAGCAGCATGATGTCCGCAAGAATGGCAACGAGGGGGGGGGGGGGGGGCGCGAACAAGAAGATGACAAGTTGTTATTCTATTGGTATGTACTGACTATTTATAGTGTTTTAAAGATTGTTCTTTCAAGTTCGCCTTAGAACGTAGCATTTTATTTCCAAAGTGTAGTAAATCTTTGCTTTCTCACAGCAGGGTGTTCACATTACAAGGCTCAATTTTTATATGGCTATCAACTGGGCTTTTGGTGGAAATGACGCACCACCAGCAGCATGATGTCCGCAAGCTGGCAACGAGGGGGGGGGGCTGGGAACAAGAAGATGACAAGTTGTTATTCTATTGGTATGTACTGTCTCCTTATAGTGTTTTAAAGATTGTTCTTTCAAGTTCGCCTTAGAACGTAGCATTTTATTTCCAAAGTGTAGTAAATCTTTGCTTTCTCACAGCAGGGTGTTCACATTACAAGGCTGCAATTTTTATTTGCCCATCAACTGGGCTTTTGGTGGAAATGACGCCCCACCATCAGCATGATGTCCGCAAGAGTGGCAACGAGGGGGGGGGGGGGGGGCCGGGAACAAGAAGATGACAAGTTGTTATTCTATTGGTATGTACTGTCTCCTTATAGTGTTTTAAAGATTGTTCTTTCAAGTTCGCCTTAGAACGTAGCATTTTATTTCCAAAGTGTAGTAAATCTTTGCTTTCTCACAGCAGGGTGTTCACATTACAAGGCTGCAATTTTTATTTGCTCATCAACTGGGCTTTTGGTGGAAATGATGCACCACCAGCAGCATGATGTCCGCAAGAGTGGCAACGAGGGGCGGGGGGGGCCGGGAACAAGAAGATGACAAGTTGTTATTCGATTGGTATGTACTGTCTCTTCATAGTGTTTTAAAGATTGTTCTTTCAAGTTCGCCTTAGAACGTAGCATTTTATTTCCAAAGTGTAGTAAATCTTTGCTTTCTCACAGCAGGGTGTTCACATTACAAGGCTGCAATTTTTATTTGCCCATCAACTGGGCTTTTGGTGGAAATGACGCACCACCAGCAGCATTATGTCCGCAAGAGTGGCAACGAGGGGGGGGGGGGGGGTGGGAACAAGAAGATGAGAAGTTGTTATTCTATTTGTATGTACTGTCTCCTTATAGTGTTTTAAAGATTGTTCTTTCAAGTTCGCCTTAGAACGTAGCATTTTATTACCAAAGTGTAGTAAATCTTTGCTTTCTCACAGCAGGGTGTTCACATTACAAAGCTCAATTTTTATTTGCCTATCAACTGGGCTTTTGGTGGAAATGACGCACCACCAGCAGCAAGATGTCCGCAAGGGTGTTAACGTGGGGGGGTGGGGGGGGGGGAGGCGCGAACATGAAGATGACAAGTTGTTATTCTATTGGTATGTACTGACTATTTATAGTGTTTTAAAGATTGTTCTTTCAAGTTCGCCTTAGAACGTAGCATTTTATTTCCAAAGTGTAGTAAATCTTTGCTTTCTCACAGCAGGGTGTTCACATTACAAGGCTCAATTTCTATATGCCCATCAACTGGGCTTTTGGTGGAAATGACGCACCACCAGCAGCATGATGTCCGCAAGAGTGGCAACGAGGGGGGGGGGGGGGGGCTGGGAACAAGAAGATGACAAGTTGTTCTTCTATTGGTATGTACTGTCTCCTTATAGTGTTTTAAAGATTGTTCTTTCAAGTTCGCCTTAGAACGTAGCATTTTATTTCGAAAGTGTTGTAAATCTTTGCTTTCTCACAGCAGGGTGTTCACATTACAAGGCTGCAATTTTTATTTGCTCATCAACTGGGCTTTTGGTGGAAATGATGCACCACCAGCAGCATGATGTCCGCAAGAGTGGCAACGAGGGGCGGGGGGGGCCGGGAACAAGAAGATGACAAGTTGTTATTCGATTGGTATGTACTGTCTCTTTATAGTGTTTTAAAGATTGTTCTTTCAAGTTCGCCTTAGAACGTAGCATTTTATTTCCAAAGTGTAGTAAATCTTTGCTTTCTCACAGCAGGGTGTTCACATTACAAGGCTGCAATTTTTATTTGCCCATCAACTGGGCTTTTGGTGGAAATGACGCACCACCAGCAGCATGATGTCCGCAAGAATGGAAACTAGGGGGGGGGGGGGGGGGGCGCGAACAAGAAGATGACAAGTTGTTATTCTATAAGTATGTACTGTCTCTTTATAGTGTTTTAAAGATTGTTCTTTCAAGTTCGCCTTAGAACGTAGCATTTTATTACCAAAAAATCTTTGCTTTCTCACAGCAGGGTGTTCACATTACAAGGCTGCAATTTTTATTTGCCCATCAACTCGGCTTTTGGTGGAAATGATGCACCACCAGCAGCATGATGTCTGCAAGAGTGGCAACGAGGGGGGGGGGGGGGGCCGGGAACAAGAAGATGACAAGTTGTTATTCTATTGGTATGTACTGTCTCTTTATAGTGTTTTAAAGATTGTTCTTTCAAGTTCGCCTTAGAACGTAGCATTTTATTTCCAAAGTGTAGTAAATCTTTGCTTTCTCACAGCAGGGTGTTCACATTACAAGGCTGCAATTTTTATTTGCCCATCAACTGGGCTTTTGGTGGAAATGACGCCCCACCAGCAGCATGATGTCCGCAAGAGTGGCAACGAGGGGGGGGGGGCCGGGAACAAGAAGATGACAAGTTGTTATTCTATTGGTATGTACTGTCTCCTTATAGTGTTTTAAAGATTGTTCTTTCAAGTTCGCCTTAGAACGTAGCATTTTATTTCCAAAGTGTAGTAAATCTTTGCTTTCTCACAGCAGGGTGTTCACATTACAAGGCTGCAATTTTTATTTGCTCATCAACTGGGCTTTTGGTGGAAATGATGCACCACCAGCAGCATGATGTCCGCAAGAGTGGCAACGAGGGGCGGGGGGGGCCGGGAACAAGAAGATGACAAGTTGTTATTCGATTGGTATGTACTGTCTCTTTATAGTGTTTTAAAGATTGATGTTTCAAGTTCGCCTTAGAACGTAGCATTTTATTTCCAAAGTGTAGTAAATCTTTGCTTTCTCACAGCAGGGTGTTCACATTACAAGGCTGCAATTTTTATTTGCCCATCAACTGGGCTTTTGGTGGAAATGACGCACCACCAGCAGCATTATGTCCGCAAGAGTGGCAACGAGGGGGGGCGGGGGCGGGAACAAGAAGATGACAAGTTGTTATTCTATTGGTATGTACTGTCTCCTTATAGTGTTTTAAAGATTGTTCTTTCAAGTTCGCCTTAGAACGTAGCATTTTATTTCCAAAGTGTAGTAAATCTTTGCTTTCTCACAGCAGGGTGTTCACATTACAAGGCTGCAATTTTTATTTGCTCATCAACTGGGCTTTTGGTGGAAATGATGCACCACCAGCAGCATGATGTCCGCAAGAGTGGCAACGAGGGGCGGGGGGGGCCGGGAACAAGAAGATGACAAGTTGTTATTCTATTGGTATGTACTGTCTCCTTATAGTGTTTTAAAGATTGTTCTTTCCAATTCCCCTTAGAACGTAGCATTTTATTTCCAAAGTGTGGTAAATCTTTGCTTTCTCACAGCAGGGTGTTCACATTACAAGGCTGCAATTTTTATTTGCCCATCAACTGGGCTTTTGGTGGAAATGACGCACCACCAGCAGCATGATGTCCGCAAGAGTGGTAACGAGGGGCGGGGGGCCGGGAACAAGAAGATGACAAGTTGTTATTCTATTGGTATGTACTGTCTCTTTATAGTGTTTTAAAGATTGTTCTTTCAAGTTCGCCTTGGAACGTAGCATTTTATTTCCAAAGTGTAGTAAATTTTTGCTTTCTCACAGCAGGGTGTTCACATTACAAGGCTCAATTTTTATTTGCCCATCAACTGGGCTTTTGGTGGAAATGACGCACCAGCAGCAGCATGATGTCCGCAAGAGTGGCAAAGTGGGCGGGGGGGGGGTCGGGAACAGGAAGATGACAAGTTGTTATTCTATTGGTATGTACTGTCTCCTTATAGTGTTTTAAAGATTGTTCTTTCCAATTCGCCTTAGAACGTAGCATTTTATTTCCAAAGTGTGGTAAATCTTTGCTTTCTCACAGCAGGGTGTTCACATTACAAGGCTGCAATTTTTATTTGCCCATTAACTGGGCTTTTGGTGGAAATGACGCACCACCAGCAGCATGATGTCCGCAAGAGTGGCAACGAGGTGGGGGGGGGGGGGCGGGAACAAGAAGATGACAAGTTTTTACTCTATTGGTATGTACTGTCTCTTTATAGTGTTTTAAAGATTGATCTTTCAAGTTCGCCTTAGGACGTAGCATTTTATTACCAAAGTGTAGTAAATCTTTCCTTTCTCACAGCAGGGTGTTCACATTACAAGGCTGCAATTTTTATTTGCCTATCAACTGGGCTTTTGGTGGAAATGACGCACCACCAGCAGCATGATGTCTGCAAGAGTGGCAAAGTGTGTGGGGGGGGGGGGGGGGGGGGCGGGAACAAGAAGATGACAAGTTGTTTTTCTATTGGTATGTACTGTCTCTTTATAGTGTTTTAAAGATTGTTCTTTCAAGTTCGCCTTAGAACGTAGCATTTTATTTCCAAAGTGTAGTAAATCTTTGCTTTCTCACAGCAGGGTGTTCACATTACAAGGCTGCAATTTTTATTTGCCCATCAACTGGGCTTTTGGTGGAAATGACGCCCCCACAGCAGCATGATGTCCACAAGAGTGGCAACGAGGGGGTGGGCCGGGAACAAGAAGATGACAAGTTGTTACTCTATTGGTATGTACTGTCTCTTTATAGTGTTTTAAAGATTGTTCTTTCAAGTTCGCCTTAGAACGTAGCATTTTATTTCCAAAGTGTAGTAAATCTTTGCTTTCTCACAGCAGGGTGTTCACATTACAAGGCTCAATTTTTATTTGCCCATCAACTGGGTTTTTGGTGGAAATGACGCACCACCAGCAGCATGATGTCCGCAAGAGAGGCAAAGTGGTTGAGGGGGGGGGGGCGGGAACAAGAAGATGACAAGTTGTTATTCTATTGGTATGTACTGTCTCTTTATAGTATTTTATAGATTGTTCTTTCAAGTTCGCCTTAGAACGTAGCATTTTATTTCCAAAATGTAGTAAATCTTTGCTTTTTCACAGCAGGGTGTTCACATTACAAGGCTGCCATTTTTATTTGTTCATCAACTGGGCTTTTGGTGGAAATGACGCACCACCAGCAACATGATGTCCGCAAGAGTGGTAACGAGGGGGGGGGGGGGGCGGGAACAAGAAGATGACAAGTTGTTATTCTATTGGTATGTACTGTCTCTTTATAGTGTTTTAATGATTGTTCTTTCAAGTTCGCCTTAGTACGTAGCATTTTATTTCCAAAGTGTAGTAAATGTTTGCTTTCTCACAGCAGGGTTTTCACATTACAAGGCTGCCATTTTTATTTGCCCATCAACTGGGCTTTTGGTGGAAATGACGCACCACCAGCAGCATGATGACCGCAAGAGTGACAAAGAGGGGGGGGGGGGGCCGGGAACAAGAAGATGACAAGTTGTTATTCTATTGGTATGTACTGTGTCTTTATAGTGTTTTAAAGATTGTTCTTACAAGTTCGCCTTAGAACGTAGCATTTTATTTCCAATGTGTAGTAAATCTTTGCTTTCTCACAACAGGGTGTTCACATTACAAGGCTGCAATTTTTATTTGCCCATCAACTGGGCTTTTGGTGGAAATGACGCACCACCAGCAGCATGATGTCCGCAAGGGTGGTAATGAGGGGGGGGGGGGGGGCCGGGAACAAGAACATGACAAGTTCTTATTCTATTGGTATGTACTGTCTCTTTATAGTGTTTTAAAGATTGTTCTTTCAAGTTCGCCTTAGAACGTAGCATTTTATTTCCAAAGTGTAGTAAATCTTTGCTTTCTCACAGCAGGGTGTTCACATTACAAGGCTGCAATTTTTATTTGCCCAACAACTGGGCTTTTGGTGGATATGACGCACCACCAGCAACATAATGTCCGCAATAGTGGCAACGAAGGGGGGGGTGGGGGGCGGGAACAAGAAGATGACAAGTTGTTATTCTATTGGTATGTACTGTCTCTTTATAGTGTTTTAAAGATTGTTCTTTCAAGTTCGCCTCAGAACGTAGCATTTTATTTCCAAAGAGTAGTAAATCTTTGCTTTCTCACAGCAGGGTGTTCACATTACAGGGCTGCAATTTTTATTTGCCCATCAACTGGGCTTTTGGTGGAAATGACGCACCACCAGCAGCATGATGTCCACAAGAGTGGCAACGAGGGGGGGGGTGGGCCGGGAACAAGAAGATGACAAGTTGGTATTCTATTGGTATGTACTGTCTCTTTATAGTGTTTTAAAGATTGTTCTTTCAAGTTCGCCTTAGAACGTAGCATTTTATTTCCAAAGTGTAGTAAATCTTTGCTTTCTCACAGCAGGGTGTTCACATTACAAGGCTGCAATTTTCATTTGCCCATCAACTGGGCTTTTGACGGAAATGACGCACCACCAGCAGCATGAAGTCCGCAAGAGTGGCAACGAGGGGGGGGGGGTGCGGGAACGAGAAGATGACAAGTTGTTATTCTATTGGTATGTACTGTCTCTTTATAGTGTTTTAAAGATTGGTCTTTCAAGTTCGCCTTAGAACGTAGCATTTTATTTCCAAAGTGTAGTAAATCTTTGCTTTCTCACAGCAGGGTGTTCACATTACAAGGCTGCAATTTTTATTTGCCCATCAACTGGGCTTTTGGTGGAAATGACGCCCCACCAGCAGCATGATGTCCGCAAGAGCGGCAAAGTGGGTGGCGGGAGGGGGGGGTGGCGGGAACAAGAAGATGACAAGTTGTTATTCTATTGGTATGTACTGTCTCTTTATAGTGTTTTAAAGATTGTTCTTTCAAGTTCGCCTTAGAACGTAGCATTTTATTTCCAAAGTGTAGTAAATCTTTGCTTTCTCACAGCAGGGTGTTCACATTACAAGGCTGCAATTTTTATTTGCCCATCAACTGGGCTTTTCGTGGAAATGACGCACCACCAGCAGCATGATGTCCGCAAGATTGGCAACGAGGGGGGGGGGGGGGGGGCGGGAACAAGAAGATGACAAGTTGTTATTCTATTGGTATGTACTGTCTCTTTATAGTGTTTTAAAGATTGTTCTTTCAAGTTCGGCTTAGAATCTAGCATTTTATTTCCAAAGTGTAGTAAATCTTTGCTTTCTCACAGCAGGGTGTTCACATTAAAAGGCTGCAATTTTTATTTGCCCATCAACTGGGCTTTTGGTGGAAATGACGCACCACCAGCAGCATTATCTCCGCAAGAGTGGCAACGAGAGGGGGTGGGGCCGGGAACAAGATGATGACAAGTTGTTATCTATTGGTATGTACTGTCTCTTTATAGTGTTTTAAAGATTGTTCTTTCAAGTTCGCCTTAGAACGTAGCATTTTATTTCCAAAGTGTAGTAAATCAATGCTTTCTCACAGCAGGGTGTTCACATTACAAGGCTGCAATTTTTATTTGCCCATCAACTGGGCTTTTGTTGGAAATGATGCACCACCAGCAGCATGATGTCCACAATAGTGGCAACGAGGGGGGGGGGGGGGGGGGCTGGGAACAAGAAGATGACAAGTTGGTATTCTATTGGTATATACTGTCTCTTTATAGTGTTTTAAAGATTGTTCTTTCAAGTTCGCCTTAGAACGTTGCAATTTATTTCCAAAGTGTAGTAAATCTTTGCTTTCTCACAGCAGGGTGTTCACATTACAAGGCTGCAATTTTTATTTGCCCATCAACTGGGCGTTTGGTGGAAATGCCGCACCACCAGCAGCATGATGTCCGCAAGAGTGGCAACGAGGGGTGGGGGTGCGGGATCGAGAAGATGACAAGTTGTTATTCTATTGGTATGTACTGTCTCTTTATAGTGTTTTAAAGATTGTTCTTACAAGTTCGCCTTAGAACGTAGCATTTTATTTTCAAAGTGTAGTAAATCTTTGCTTTCTCACAGCAGAGTGTTCACATTACAAGGCTGCAATTTTTATTTGCCCATCAACTGGGCTTTTTTTGGAAATCACGCACCACCAGCAGCATGATGACCGCAAGAGTGGCAACCTGGGGGGGGGGGGGGGGGGGCAGGAACAAGAAGATGACAAGTAGTTATTCTATTGGTATGTACTGTCTCTTTATAGTGTTTTAAAGATTGTTCTTTCAAGTTCGCATTAAAAATTTCCATTTCATTTCCAAAGTGTAGTAAATCTTTGCTTTCTCACAGTAGGGTGTTCACATTACAAGGCTGCAATTTTTATTTGCCCATCAAGTAGGCTTTTTGTGGAAATGACACACCACCAGCTGCATGATGTCCGCAAGAGTGGCCACGAGGGGGGGGGGGCCGGGAACAAGAAGATGACAAGTTGTTATTCTATTGGTATGCACTGTCTCTTTATAGTGTTTTAAAGATTGGTCTTTCAAGTTCGCCTTAGAACGTAGCATTTTGTTTCCAAAGTGTAGTAAATCTTTGCTTTCTCGCAGCAGGGTGTTCACATTACAAGGCTGCAGTTCTTATTTGCCCATCAACTGGGCTTTTGGTGGAAATGACGCACCACCAGCAGCATGATGTGCGCAAAAGTGGCAACGAGGGGTGGGGGTGCGGGAACGAGAAGATGACAAGTTGTTATTCTATTGGTACGTACTGTCTCTTTATAGTGTTTTAAAGATTGTTCTTTCAAGTTCGCCTTAGAACGTAGCATTTTATTTCCAAAGTGTAGTAAATCTTTGCTTTCTCACAGCAGGGTTTTCACATTACAAGGCTGCAATTTTTATTTGCCCATCAACTGGGCTTTTGGTGGAAGTGACGCACCACCAGCAGCATGATGACCGCAAGAGTGGCAACGTGGGGGGGGGGGGGGGGGCAGGAACAAGAAGATGACAAGTTGTTATTCTATTGGTATGTACTGTCTCTTTATAGTGTTTTAAAGATTGTTCTATCAAGTTCGCATTAGAAAGTTGCATTTTATTTCCAAAGTGTAGTAAATCTTTGCTTTCTCACAGCAGGGTGTTCACATTACAAGGCTGCAATTTTTATTTGCCCATCAACTAGGCCTTTTGTGGAAATGACGCACCACCAGCTGCATGATGTCCGCAAGAGTGCCCACGAGGGGGGGGGGGGGGCCGGGAACAAGAAGATGACAAGTTGTTATTCTATTGGTATGTACTGTCTCTTTATAGTGTTTTAAAGATTGGTCTTTCAAGTTCGCATTAGAAACCTGCATTTTATTTCCAAAGTGTAGTAAATCTTTGCTTTCTCACAGCAGGGTGTTCACATTACAAGGCTGCAATTTTTATTTGCCCATCAACTGGGCTTTTGGTGGAAATGACGCACCACCAGCAGCATGATGTCCGCAAGAGTGGCAACGAGGAGGGGGGGGGGGCGGGAACAAGAAGATGACAAGTTGTTATTCTATTGGTATGTACTGTCTCTTTATAGTATTTTATAGATTGTTCTTTCAAATTCGCCTTAGAACGTAGCATTTTATTTCCAAAGTGTAGTAAATCTTTGCTTTCTCACAGCAGGGTTTTCACATTACAAGGCTGCAATTTTTATTTGCCCATCAACTGGGCTTGTGGTGGAAGTGACGCACCACCAGCAGCATGATGTCCGCAAGAGTGGCAACGAGGAGGGGGGGGGGGGGGGCGGGAACAAGAACATGACAAGTTGTTATTCTATTGGTATGTACTGTCTCTTTATAGTATTTTATAGATTGTTCTTTCAAATTCGCCTTAGAACGTAGCATTTTATTTCCAAAGTGTAGTAAATCTTTGCTTTCTCACAGCAGGGTGTTCACATTACAAGGCTGCAATTTTTATTTGCCCATCAACTGGGCTTTTGGTGGAAATGACGCACCACCAGCAGCATGATGTCCGCAAGAGTGGCTACGAGGAGGGGGGGGGGGGGGGGGCGGGAACAAGAACATGACAAGTTGTTATTCTATTGGTATGTACTGTCTCTTTATAGTATTTTATAGATTGTTCTTTCAAATTCGCCTTAGAACGTAGCATTTTGTTTCCAAAGTGTAGTAAATCTTTGCTTTCTCACAGCAGGGTTTTCACATTACAAGGCTGCAATTTTTATTTGCCCATCAACTGGGCTTTTGGTGGAAGTGACGCACCACCAGCAGCATGATGTCCGCAAGAGTGGCAACGAGGAGGGGGGGGGGGGGCGGGAACAAGAAGATGACAAGTTGTTATTCTATTGGTATGTACTGTCTCTTTATAGTGTTTTAAAGATTGTTCTTTCAAGTTCGCCTTACAACGTAGCATTATATTTCCAAAGTGTAGTAAATCTTTGCTTTCTCACAGCTGGGTGTTCACATTACAAGGCTGCAATTTTTATTTGCCCATCAACTGGGCTTTTGGTGGAAATGACGCACCACCAGCAGCATGATGTCCGCAAGAGTGGCAAAGAGTGGGGGGGAGGGCCGGGAACAAGAAGATGACAAGTTGTTATTCTATTGGTATGTACTGTCTCTTTATAGTGTTTTAAAGATTGTTCTTTCAAGTTCGCTTTAGAACGTAGCATTTTATTTCCAAAGTGTAGTAAATCTTTGCTTTCTCACAGCAGGGTGTTCACATTACAAGGCTGCAATTTTTATTTGCCCATCAACTGGGCTTTTGGTGGAAATCACGCACCACCAGCAGCATGATGACCGTAAAAGTGGCAACTTGGGGGGGGGGGGGGGGGGGGCGGGAACAAGAAGATGACAAGTTGTTATTCTATTGGAATGTACTGTCTCTTTATAGTGTTTTAAAGATTGTTCTTTCAAGTTCGCATTAGAAAGTTGCATTTTATTTCCAAAGTGTAGTAAATCTTTGCTTTCTCACAGCAGGGTGTTCACATTACAAGGCTGCAATTTTTATTTGCACATCAACTAGGCTTTTGGTGGAAATGATGCACCACCAGCTGCATGATGTCCGCAACAGTGGCCACAAGGGGGGGGGGGGGCCCGGGAACAAGAAGATGACAAGTTGTTATTCTATTGGTATGTACTGTCTCTTTATAGTGTTTTAAAGATTGGTCTTTCAATTTCGCCTTAGAACGTAGCATTTTATTGCCAAAGTGTGGTAAATCTTTGCTTTCTCACAGCAGGGTGTTCACATTACAAGGCTGCAATTTTTATTTGCCCATCAACTGGGCATTTGGTGGAAATGACGCACCACCAGCAACATGATGTCCGCAAGAGTGGTAACGAGGGGGGGGGGGGGGGGCGGGAAAAAGAAGATGACATGTTGTTATTCTATTGGTATGTACTGTCTCTTTATAGTGTTTTAAAGATTGTTCTTTCAAGTTCGCCTTAGAATGTAGCATTTTATTTCCAAAGTATAGTCAATCTTTGCTTTCTCACAACAGGGTGTTCACATTACAAGGCTGCAATTTTTATTTGCCCATCAACTGGGCTTTTGGTGGAAATGACGCACCACCAGCAGCATGATGTCCGCAAGGGTGGTAATGAGGGGGGAGGAGCCGGGAACAAGAAGATGACAAGTTGTTATTCTATTGGTATGTACTGTCTCTTTATATTGTTTTAAAGATTGTTCTTTCAAGTTCGCCTTAGAACGTAGCATTTTTATTCCAAAGTGTAGTAAATCTTTGCTTTCTCACAACAGGTTGTTCACATTACAAGGCTGCAATTTTTATTTGCCCAACAACTGGGCTTTTGGTGGAAATGACGCACCACCAGCAACATGATGTCCACAAGAGCGTCAACGAGGGGGGGGGGGCGGGAACAAGAAGTTGACAAGTTGTTATTCTATTGGTATGTACTGTCTCTTTATAGTGTTTTAAAGATTGTTCTTTCAAGTTCGCATTAGGAAGTTGCATTTTATTTCCAAAGTGTAGTAAATCTTTGCTTTCTCACAGCAGGGTGTTCACATTACGAGGCTGCAATTTTTATTTGCCCATCAACTAGGCTTTTTGTGGAAATGACGCACCACCAGCTGCATGATGTCCGCAAGAGTGGCCACGAGTGGGGGGGGGGGGGCCGGGAACAAGAAGATGACAAGTTGTTATTCTATTGGTATGTACTGTCTCTTTATAGTTTTTTAAAGACTGGTCTTTCAAGTTCGCCTTAGAACGTAGCATTTTGTTTCCAAAGTGTAGTAAATCTTTCCTTTCTCACAGCAGGGTGTTCACATTACAAGGCTGCAATTCTTATTTGCCCATCAACTGGGCTTTTGGTGGAAATGACGCACCACCAGCAACATGATGTCCGCAAGAGTGGCAACGAGGGGGGGGGGGGGCGGGAACAAGAAGATGACAAGATGTTATTCTATTGGTATGTACTGTCTCTCTATAGTGTTTTAAAGATTGTTCTTTCAAGTTCGCCTTAGAACGTAGCATTTTATTTCCAAAGTGTAGTAAACCTTTGCTTTCTCACAGCACTGTGTTCACATTACAAGGCTGCCATTTTTATACGCCCATCAACTGGGCTTTTGGTGGAAATGACGCACCACCAGCAGCATGATGTCCGCAAGAGTGGCAACGAGGGGGGGGGGGGGGCCGCGAACAAGAAGATGACAAGTTGTTATTCTATTGGTATGTACTGTCTCTTTATAGTGTTTTAAAGATTGTTCTTTCAAGTTCGCATTAGAAAGTTGCATTTTATTTCCCAAGTGTAGTAAATCTTTGCTTTCTCACAGCAGGGTGTTCACATTACAAGGCTGCAATTTTTATTTGCCCATCAACTAGGCTTTTTGTGGAAATGACGCACCACCAGCTGCATGATGTCCGCAAGAGTGGCCACGAGGGGGGTGGGGCCGGGAACAAGAAGATGACAAGTTGTTATCTATTGGTATGTACTGTCTCTTTATAGTGTTTTAAAGATTGTTCTTTCAAGTTCGCGTTAGAACGTAGCATTTTATTTCCAAAGTGTTGTAAATCTTTGCTTTTTCACAGCAGGGTGTTCACATTACAAGGCTGCAAGTTTTATTTGCCCATCAACTGGGCTTTTGGTGGAAATGATGCACCACCAGCAGCATGATGTCCACAAGAGTGGCAACGAGGGGGGGGGGGGGGGGGGGGGCTGGGAACAAGAAGATGACAAGTTGGTATTCTATTGGTATGTACTGTCTCTTTATAGTGTTTTAAAGATTGTTCTTCAAGTTCGCCTTAGAACGTAGCATTTTATTACCAAAGTGTAGTAAATCTTTGCTTTCTCACAGCAGGGTGTTCACATTACAAGGCTGCAATTTTTATTTGCCCATCAACTGGGCTTTTGGTGGAAATGACGCACCACCAGCAGCATGATGTCCGCAAAAGTGGCAACGAGGGGTGGGGGTGCGGGAAAGAGAAGATGACAAGTTGTTATTCTATTGGTATGTACTGTCTCTTTATAGTGTTTTAAAGATTGTTCTTTCAAGTTCGCCTTAGAACGTAGCATTTTATTTCCAAAGTGTAGTAAATCTTTGCTTTCTCACAGCAGGGTGTTCACATTACAAGGCTGCAATTTTTATTTGCCCATCAACTGGGCTTTTTTTGGAAATGACGCACCACCAGCAGCATGATGACCGCAAGAGTGGCAACGAGGGGGTGGGGGCAGGAACAAGAAGATGACAATTTGTTATTCTATTGGTATGTACTGTCTCTTTATAGTGTTTTAAAGATTGTTCTTTCAAGTTCGCATTAGAAAGTTGCATTTTATTTCCAAAGTGTAGTAAATCTTTGCTTTCTCACAGCAGGGTGTTCACATTACAAGGCTGCAATTTTTATTTGCCCATCAACTAGGCCTTTTGTGGAAATGACGCACCACCAGCTGCATGATGTCCGCAAGAGTGGCCACGAGGGGGGGGGGGGGGGGCCGGGAACAAGAAGATGACAAGTTGTTATTCTATTGGTATGTACTGTCTCTTTATAGTGTTTTAAAGATTGGTCTTTCAAGTTCGCCTTAGAATGTAGCATTTTGTTTCCAAAGTGTAGTAAATCTTTGCTTTCTCACAGCAGGGTGTTCACATTACAAGTCTGCAATTTTTATTTGCCCATCAACTGGGCTTTTGGTGGAAATGACACACCACCAGCAGCATGATGTCCGCACGAGTGGTAACGAGGGAGGGGGGGGGGGGGGGGTTGCGGGAACGAGAAGATGACAAGTTGTTATTCTATTGGTATGTACTGTCTCTTTATAGTGTTTTAAAGATTGTTCTTTCAAGTTCGCCTTAGAACGTAGCATTTTATTTCCAAAGTGTAGTAAATCTTTGCTTTCTCAGAGCAGGGTGTTCACATTACAAGGCTGCAATTTTTATTTGCCCATCAACTGGGCTTTTGGTGGAAATGACGCACCACCAGCAGCATGATGTCCGCAAGGGTGGTAATGAGGGGGGGGGGGGGGGGGCGGGAACAAGAAGATGACAAGTTGTTATTCTATTGGTATGTACTGTCTCTTTATAGTATTTTATAGATTGTTCTTTCAAATTCGCCTTAGAACGTAGCATTTTATTTCCAAAGTGTAGTAAATCTTTGCTTTCTCACAGCAGGGTGTTCACATTACAAGGCTGCAATTTTTATTTGCCCATCAACTGGGCTTTTGGTGGAAGTGACGCACCACCAGCAGCATTATGTCCGCAAGAGTGGCAAAGTGGGGGGGGGGGGGGCGGGAACAAGAAGATGACAAGTTGTTTTTCTATTGGTATGTACTGTCTCTTTATAGTGTTTTAAAGATTGTTCTTTCAAGTTCGCCTTAGAACGTAGCATTTTATTTCCAAAGTGTAGTAAATCTTTGCTTTCTCACAACAGGGTGTTCACATTACAAGGCTGCAATTTTTATTTGCCCATCAACTGGGCTTTTGGTGGAAATGACACACAACCAGCAGCATGATGTCCGCACGTGTGGTAACGAGGGAGGGGGGGGGGGGGGGTGCGGGAACGAGAAGATGACAAGTTGTTATTCTATTGGTATGTACTGTCTCTTTATAGTGTTTTAAAGATTGTTCTTTCAAGTTCGCCTTAGAACGTAGCATTTTATTTCCAAAGTGTAGTAAATCTTTGCTTTCTCACAGCAGGGTGTTCACATTACAAGGCTGCAATATTTATTTGCCCATCAACTGGGCTTTTGGTGGAAGTGACGCACCACCAGCAGCATTATGTCCGCAAGAGTGGCAAAGAGGGGGGGGGGGGGGGGCGGGAACAAGAAGATGACAAGTTGTTTTTCTATTGGTATGTACTGTCTCTTTATAGTGTTTTAAAGATTGTTCTTTCAAGTTCGCCTTACAACGTAGCATTATATTTCCAAAGTGTAGTAAATCTTTGCTTTCTCACAGCTGGTTGTTCACATTACTAGGCTGCAATTTTTATTTGCCCATCAACTGGGCTTTTGGTGGAAATGACGCATCACCAGCAGCATGATGTCCGCAAGAGTGGCAACGAGTGGGGGGGCGGGCCGGGAACAAGAAGATGACAAGTTGTTATTCTATTGGTATGTACTGTCTCTTTATAGTGTTTTAAAGATTGTTCTGTAAGTTCGCTTTAGAACTTAGCATTTTATTTCCAAAGTGTAGTAAATCTTTGCTTTCTCACAGCAGGTTGTTCACATTACAAGGCTGCAATTTTTATTTGCCCATCAACTGGGCTTTTGGTGGAAATCACGCACCACCAGCAGCATGATGACCGTAAGAGTGGCAACGAGGTGGAGGGGGGGGGGGCGGGAACAAGAAGATGACAAGTTGTTATTCTATTGGTATGTACTGTCTCTTTATAGTGTTTTAAAGATTGTTCTTTCAAGTTCGCCTTAGAACGTAGCATTTTATTTCCAAAGTGTAGTAAATCTTTGCTTTCTCACAACAGGGTGTTCACATTACAAGGCTGCAATTTTTATTTGCCCATCAACTGGGCTTTTGGTGGAAATCACGCACCACCAGCAGCATGATGTCCGCAAGGGTGGTAATGAGGGGGGAGGGGCTGGGAACAAGAAGAGGACAAGTTCTTATTCTATTGGTATGTACTGTCTCTTTATAGTGTTGTAAAGATTGTTCTTTCAAGTTCGCCTTAGAACGTAGCATTTTATTTCCAAAGTGTAGTAAATCTTTGCTTTCTCACAGCAGGGTGTTCACATTACAAGGCTGCAATTTTTATTTGCCCAACAACTGGGCTTTTGGTGGAAATGACGCACCACCAGCAACATGATGTCCACAAGAGTGGCAACGAGGGGGGGGGGCGGCAGGAACAAGAAGATGACAAGTTGTTATTCTATTGGTATGTACTGTCTCTTTATAGTGTTTTAAAGATTGTTGTTTCAAGTTCGCATTAGAAAGTTGCATATTATTTCCAAAGTGTAGTAAATCTTTGCTTTCTCACAGCAGGGTGTTCACATTACAAGGCTGCAATTTTTATTTGCCCATCAACTGGGCTTTTGGTGGAAATGACGCACCACCAGCAACATGATGTCCGCAAGAGTGGCAACGAGGAGAGGGGGGGGGGCGGGAACAACAAGATGACAAGATGTTATTCTATTGGTATGTACTGTCTCTATATAGTGTTTTAAAGATTGTTCTTTCAAGTTCGCCTTAGAACGTAGCATTTTATTTCCAAAGTGTAGTAAATCTTTGCTTTCTCACAGCACTGTGTTCACATTACAAGGCTGCCATTTTTATACGCCCATCAACTGGGCTTTTGGTGGAAATGACGCACCACCAGCAGCATGATGCCCGCAAGAGTGGCAACGAGGGGGGGGGGGGCCGGGAACAAGAAGATGACAAGTTGTTATTCTATTGGTATGTACTGTCTCTTTATAGTGTTTTAAAGATTGTTCTTTCAAGTTCGCCTTAGAACGTAGCATTTTATTTCCAATGTGTAGTAAATCTTTGCTTTCTAACAACAGGGTGTTCACATTACAAGGCTGCAATTTTTATTTGCCCATCAACTGGGCTTTTGGTGGAAATGCCGCACCACCAGCAGCATTATCTCCGCAAGAGTTGCAACGAGGGGGGGGGGGGGCGGGAAAAAGAAGATGACAAATTGTTATTCCATTGGTATGTACTGTCTCTTTATAGTGTTTTAATGATTGTTCTTTCAAGTTCGCCTTAGAACGTAGCATTTTATTTCCAAAGTATAGTAAATCTTTGCTTTCTCACAACAGGGTGTTCACATTACAAGGCTGCAATTTTTATTTGCCCATCAACTGGGCTTTTGGTGGAAATGACGCACCACCAGCAGCATGATGTCCGCAAGGGTGGTAATGAGGGGGGAGGAGCCGGGAACAAGAAGATGACAAGTTGTTATTCTATTGGTATGTACTGTCTCTTTATATTGTTTTAAAGATTGTTCTTTCAAGTTCGCCTTAGAACGTAGCATTTTATTTCCAAAGTGTAGTAAATCTTTGCTTTCTCACAACAGGGTGTTCACATTAGAAGGCTGCAATTTTTATTTGCCCAACAACTGGGCTTTTGGTGGAAATGACGCACCACCAGCAACATGATGTCCACAAGAG
Source organism: Schistocerca cancellata (assembly GCF_023864275.1). Classification (NCBI taxonomy): domain Eukaryota; kingdom Metazoa; phylum Arthropoda; class Insecta; order Orthoptera; family Acrididae; genus Schistocerca; species Schistocerca cancellata. The sequence continues at coordinate 29,848,889 of NC_064637.1, read as the reverse complement.
CGGCAACGAGGGGGGGGGGGGGGGGGGCGGAACAAGAAGATGACAAGTTGTTATTCTATTGGTATGTACTGTCTCTTTATAGTGTTTTAAAGATTGTTCTTTCAAGTTCGCATTAGAAAGTTGCATTTTATTTCCAAAGTGTAGTAAATCTTTGCTTTCTCACAGCAGGGTGTTCACATTACGAGGCTGCAATTTTTATTTGCCCATCAACTAGGCTTTTTGTGGAAATGACGCACCACCAGCTGCATGATGTCCGCAAGAGTGGCCACGTGCGGGGGGGGGGCCCGGGAACAAGAAGATGACAAGTTGTTATTCTATTGGTATGTACTGTCTCTTTATAGTGTTTTAAAGACTGGTCTTTCAAGTTCGCCTTAGAACGTAGCATTTTGTTTCCAAAGTGTAGTAAATCTTTGCTTTCTCACAGCAGGGTGTTCACATTACAAGGCTGCAATTTTTATTTGCCCATCAACTGGGCTTTTGGTGGAAATGACGCACCACCAGCAACATGATGTCCGCAAGAGTGGCAACGAGGGGGGGGGGGGGGCGGGAACAAGAAGATGACAAGATGTTATTCTATTGGTATGTACTGTCTCTCTATAGTGTTTTAAAGATTGTTCTTTCAAGTTCGCCTTAGAACGTAGCATTTTATTTCCAAAGTGTAGTAAATCTTTGCTTTCTCACAGCACTGTGTTCACATTACAAGGCTGCCATTTTTATACGCCCATCAACTGGGCTTTTGGTGGAAATGACGCACCACCAGCAGCATGATGTCCGCAAGAGTGGAAACGAGAGGGGGGGGGGGGGGGCCGGGAACAAGAAGATGACAAGTTGTTATTCTATTGGTATGTACTGTCTCTTTATAGTGTTTTAAAGATTGTTCTTTCAAGTTCGCATTAGAAAGTTGCATTTTATTTCCCAAGTGTAGTAAATCTTTGCTTTCTCACAGCAGGGTGTTCACATTACAAGGCTGCAATTTTTATTTGCCCATCAACTAGGCTTTTTGTGGAAATGACGCACCACCAGCTGCATGATGTCCGCAAGAGGGGCCACGAGGGGGGTGGGGCCGGGAACAAGAAGATGACAAGTTGTTATCTATTGGTATGTACTGTCTCTTTATAGTGTTTGAAAGATTGTTCTTTCAAGTTCGCGTTAGAACGTAGCATTTTATTTCCAAAGTGTTGTAAATCTTTGCTTTCTCACAGCAGGGTGTTCACATTACAAGGCTGCAAGTTTTATTTGCCCATCAACTGGGCTTTTGGTGGAAATGATGCACCACCAGCAGCATGATGTCCACAAGAGTGGCAACGAGGGGGGGGGGGGGGGGGGGGGGGGGCTGGGAACAAGAAGATGACAAGTTGGTATTCTATTGGTATGTACTGTCTGTTTATAGTGTTTTAAAGATTGTTCTTTCAAGTTCGCCTTAGAACGTAGCATTTTATTACCAAAGTGTAGTAAATCTTTGCTTTCTCACAGCAGGGTGTTCACATTACAAGGCTGCAATTTTTATTTGCCCATCAACTGGGCTTTTGGTGGAAATGACGCACCACCAGCAGCATGATGTCCGCAAAAGTGGCAACGAGGGGTGGGGGTGCGGGAACGAGAAGATGACAAGTTGTTATTCTATTGGTATGTACTGTCCCTTTATAGTGTTTTAAAGATTGTTCTTTCAAGTTCGCCTTAGAACGTAGCATTTTATTTCCAAAGTGTAGTAAATCTTTGCTTTCTCACAGCAGGGTGTTCACATTACAAGGCTGCAATTTTTATTTGCCCATCAACTGGGCTTTTTTTGGAAATGACGCACCACCAGCAGCATGATGACCGCAAGAGCGGCAACGTGGGGGGGGGGGGGGGGGCAGGAACAAGAAGATGACAAGTTGTTTTCTATTGGTATGTACTGTCTCTTTATAGTGTTTTAAAGATTGTTCTTTCAAGTTCGCATTAGAAAGTTGCATTTTATTTCCAAAGTGTAGTAAATCTTTGCTTTCTCACAGCAGGGTGTTCACATTACAAGGCTGCAATTTTTATTTGCCCATCAACTAGGCCTTTTGTGGAAATGACGCACCACCAGCTGCATGATGTCCGCAAGAGTGGCCACGAGGGCGGGGGGGGGGGGCCGGGAACAAGAAGATGACAAGTTGTTATTCTATTGGTATGTACTGTCTCTTTATAGTGTTTTAAAGATTGTTCTTTCAAGTTCGCCTTAGAACGTAGCATTTTATTTCCAAAGTGTAGTAAATCTTTGCTTTCTCAGAGCAGGGTGTTCACATTACAAGGCTGCAATTTTTATTTGCCCATCAACTGGGCTTTTGGTGGAAATGACGCACCACCAGCAGCATGATGTCCGCAAGGGTGGTAATGAGGGGGGGGGGGGGGGGCGGGAACAAGAAGATGACAAGTTGTTATTCTATTGGTATGTACTGTCTCTTTATAGTATTTTATAGATTGTTCTTTCAAATTCGCCTTAGAACGTAGCATTTTATTTCCAAAGTGTAGTAAATCTTTGCTTTCTCACAGCAGGGTGTTCACATTACAAGGCTGCAATTTTTATTTGCCCATCAACTGGGCTTTTGGTGGAAGTGACGCACCACCAGCAGCAATATGTCCGCAAGAGAGGCAAAGTGGCGGGGGGGGGGGGGGGGGGGCGGCGGGAACAAGAAGATGACAAGTTGTTTTTCTATTGGTATGTACTGTCTCTTTATAGTGTTTTAAAGATTGTTCTTTCAAGTTGGCCTTACAACGTAGCATTATATTTCCAAAGTGTAGTAAATCTTTGCTTTCTCACAGCTGGTTGTTCACATTACTAGGCTGCAATTTTTATTTGCCCATCAACTGGGCTTTTGGTGGAAATGACGCACCACCAGCAGCATGATGTCCGCAAGAGTGGCAAAGAGTGGGGGGGCGGGCCGGGAACAAGAAGATGACAAGTTGTTATTCTATTGGTATGTACTGTCTCTTTATAGTGTTTTAAAGATTGTTCTTTCAAGTTCGCTTTAGAACGTAGCATTTTATTTCCAAAGTGTAGTAAATCTTTGCTTTCTCACAGCAGGGTGTTCACATTACAAGGCTGCAATTTTTATTTGCCCATCAACTGGGCTTTTGGTGGAAATCACGCACCACCAGCAGCATGATGACCGTAAGAGTGGCAACGAGGTGGTGGGGGGGGGGGCGGGAACAAGAAGATGACAAGTTGTTATTCTATTGGTATGTACTGTCTCTTTATAGTGTTTTAAAGGTTGTTCTTTCAAGTTCGCCTTAGAACGTAGCATTTTATTTCCAAAGTGTAGTAAATCTTTGCTTTCTCACAACAGGGTGTTCACATTACAAGGCTGCAATTTTTATTTGCCCATCAACTGGGCTTTTGGTGGAAATCACGCACCACCAGCAGCATGATGTCCGCAAGGGTGGTAATGAGGGGGGAGGGGCTGGGAACAAGAAGATGACAAGTTCTTATTCTATTGGTATGTACTGTCTCTTTATAGTGTTTTAAAGATTGTTCTTTCAAGTTCGCCTTAGAACGTAGCATTTTATTTCCAAAGTGTAGTAAATCTTTGCTTTCTCACAGCAGGGTGTTCACATTACAAGGCTGCAATTTTTATTTGCCCATCAACTGGGCTTTTGGTGGAAATGACGCACCACCAGCAGCATGATGTCCGCAAGAGTGGTAACGAGGTCGGGGGGGGGGGGGGGGGGGCTGGGAACAAGAAGATGACAAGTTGTTATTCTATTGGTATGTACTGTCTCTTTATAGTGTTTTAAAGATTGTTCTTTCAAGTTCACCTTAGAACGTAGCATTTTATTTCCAAAGTGTAGTAAATCTTTGCTTTCTCACAGCAGGGTGTTCACATTACAAGGCTGCAATTTTTATTTGCCCATCAACTGGGCTTTTGGTGGAAATGACGCACCACCAGCAGCATGATGTGCGCAACAGTGGAAACGAGGGGGGGGCGGGGCGGGAACAAGAAGATGACAAGTTGTTACTCTATTGGTATGTACTGTCTCTTTATAGTGTTTTAAAGATTGTTCTTTCAAGTTCGCCTTAGAACGTAGCATTTTATTTCCAAAGTGTAGTAAATCTTTGCTTTCTCACAGCAGGGTGTTCACATTACAAGGCTGCAATTTTTATTTGCCCAACAACTGGGCTTTTGGTGGAAATGACGCACCACCAGCAACATGATGTCCACAAGAGTGGCAACGAGGGGGGGGGGGGCAGGAACAAGAAGATGACAAGTTGTTATTCTATTGGTATGTACTGTCTCTTTATAGTGTTTTAAAGATTGTTCTTTCAAGTTCGCATTAGAAAGTTGCATATTATTTCCAAAGTGTAGTAAATCTTTGCTTTCTCACAGCAGGGTGTTCACATTACAAGGCTGCAATTTCTATTTGCCCATCAACTAGGCTTTTTGTGGAAATGACGCACCACCAGCTGCATGATGTCCGCAAGAGTGGCCACGAGTGGGGGGGGGCCCGGGAACAAGAAGATGACAAGTTGTTATTCTATTGGTATGTACTGTCTCTTTATAGTGTTTTAAAGATTGGTCTTTCAAGTTCGCATTAGAACGTAGCATTTTAATTCCAAAGTGTAGTAAATCTTTGCTTTCTCACAGCAGGGTGTTCACATTACAAGGCTGCAATTTTTATTTGCCCATCAACTGGGCTTTTGGTGGAAATGACGCACCACCAGCAACATGATGTCCGCAAGAGTGGCAACGAGGGGGGGGGGGGGGGGGGGTGGGAACAAGAAGATGACAAGATGTTATTCTATTGGTATGTACTGTCTCTATATAGTGTTTTAAAGATTGTTCTTTCAAGTTCGCCTTAGAACGTAGCATTTTATTTCCAAAGTGTAGTAAATCTTTGCTTTCTCACAGCACTGTGTTCACATTACAAGGCTGCCATTTTTATACGCCCATCAACTGGGCTTTTGGTGGAAATGACGCACCACCAGCAGCATGATGCCCGCAAGAGTGGCAACGAGGGGGGGGGGGGGGGGCCGGGATCAAGAAGATGACAAGTTGTTATTCTATTGGTATGTACTGTCTCTTTATAGTGTTTTAAAGATTGTTCTTTCAAGTTCGCCTTAGAACGTAGCATTTTATTTCCAATGTGTAGTAAATCTTTGCTTTCTAACAACAGGGTGTTCACATTACAAGGCTGCAATTTTTATTTGCCCATCAACTGGGCTTTTGGTGGAAATGCCGCACCACCAGCAGCATTATCTCCGCAAGAGTGGCAACGAGAGGGGGTGGGGCCGGGAACAAGAAGATGACAAGTTGTTATCTATTGGTATGTACTGTCTCTTTATAGTGTTTTAAAGATTGTTCTTTCAAGTTCGCCTTTGAACGTAGCATTTTATTTCCAAAGTGTAGTAAATCTTTGCTTTCTCACAGCAGGGTGTTCACATTACAAGGCTGCAATTTTTATTTGCCCATCAACTGGGCTTTTGGTGGAAATGATGCACCACCAGCAGCATGATGTCCACAAGAGTGGCAACGAGGGGGGGGGGGGGGGCTGGGAACAAGAAGATGACAAGTTGTTATTCTATTGGTATGTACTGTCTCTTTATAGTGTTTTAAATATTGTTCTTTCAAGTTCACCTTAGAACGTAGCATTTTATTTCCAATGAGTAGTAAATCTTTGCTTTCTAACAAAAGGGTGTTCACATGACAAGGCTGCAATTTTTATTTGCCCATGAACTGGGCTTTTGGTGGAAATGACGCACCACCAGCAACATGATGTCCGCAATAGTGGCAACGAGTGGGGGGGGGGGGGGGGGGGGGGGCGGGAACAAGAAGATGACAAGTTGTTATTCTTTTGGTATGTACTGTCTCTTTATAGTGTTTTAAAGATTGTTCTTTCAAGTTCGCATTAGAAAGTTGCATTTTATTTCCAAAGTGTAGTAAATCTTTGCTTTCTCACAGCAGGGTGTTCACATTACAAGGCTGCACTATTTATTTGCCCATCAACTGCGCTTTTGGTGGAAATGACGCACCACCAGCTGCATTATCTCCGCAAGAGTGGCAACGAGAGGGGGTGGGGCCGGGAACAAGAAGATGACAAGTTGTTATCTATTGGTATGTACTGTCTCTTTATAGTGTTTTAAAGATTGTTCTTTCAAGTTCGCCTTAGAACGTAGCATTTTATTTCCAAAGTGTAGTAAATCTTTGCTTTCTCACAACAGGGTGTTCACATTACAAGGCTGCAATTTTTATTTGCCCATCAACTGGGCTTTTGGTGGAAATCACGCACCACCAGCAGCATGATGTCCGCAAGGGTGGTAATGAGGGGGGAGGGGCTGGGAACAAGAAGATGACAAGTTCTTATTCTATTGGTATGTACTGTCTCTTTATAGTGTTTTAAAGATTGTTCTTTCAAGTTCGCTTTAGAACGTAGCATTTTATTTCCAAAGTGTAGTAAATCTTTGCTTTCTCACAGCAGGGTGTTCACATTACAAGGCTGCAATTTTTATTTGCCCATCAACTGGGCTTTTGGTGGAAATCACGCACCACCAGCAGCATGATGACCGTAAGAGTGGCAACGAGGTGGTGGGGGGGGGGGGGGGGGCGGGAACAAGAAGATGACAAGTTGTTATTCTATTGGTATGTACTGTCTCTTTATAGTGTTTTAAAGGTTGTTCTTTCAAGTTCGCCTTAGAACGTAGCATTTTATTTCCAAAGTGTAGTAAATCTTTGCTTTCTCACAACAGGGTGTTCACATTACAAGGCTGCAATTTTTATTTGCCCATCAACTGGGCTTTTGGTGGAAATCACGCACCACCAGCAGCATGATGTCCGCAAGGGTGGTAATGAGGGGGGAGGGGCTGGGAACAAGAAGATGACAAGTTCTTATTCTATTGGTATGTACTGTCTCTTTATAGTGTTTTAAAGATTGTTCTTTCAAGTTCGCCTTAGAACGTAGCATTTTATTTCCAAAGTGTAGTAAATCTTTGCTTTCTCACAGCAGGGTGTTCACATTACAAGGCTGCAATTTTTATTTGCCCATCAACTGGGCTTTTGGTGGAAATGACGCACCACCAGCAGCATGATGTCCGCAAGAGTGGTAACGAGGTCGGGGGGGGGGGGGGGGGCTGGGAACAAGAAGATGACAAGTTGTTATTCTATTGGTATGTACTGTCTCTTTATAGTGTTTTAAAGATTGTTCTTTCAAGTTCACCTTAGAACGTAGCATTTTATTTCCAAAGTGTAGTAAATCTTTGCTTTCTCACAGCAGGGTGTTCACATTACAAGGCTGCAATTTTTATTTGCCCATCAACTGGGCTTTTGGTGGAAATGACGCACCACCAGCAGCATGATGTCCACAAGAGTGGCAACGAGGGGGGGGGGGGGGGCGGGAACAAGAAGATGACAAGTTGTTATTCTATTGGTATGTACTGTCTCTTTATAGTGTTTTAAAGATTGTTCTTTCAAGTTCGCCTTAGAACGTAGCATTTTATTTCCAAAGTGTAGTAAATCTTTGCTTTCTCACAGCAGGGTGTTCACATTACAAGGCAGCAATTTTTATTTGCCCATCAACTGGGCTTTTGGTGGAAATGACGCACCACCAGCAGCATGATGTGCGCAACAGTGGAAACGAGGGGGGGGCGGGGCGGGAACAAGAAGATGACAAGTTGTTACTCTATTGGTATGTACTGTCTCTTTATAGTGTTTTAAAGATTGTTCTTTCAAGTTCGCCTTAGAACGTAGCATTTTATTTCCAAAGTGTAGTAAATCTTTGCTTTCTCACAGCAGGGTGTTCACATTACAAGGCTGCAATTTTTATTTGCCCAACAACTGGGCTTTTGGTGGAAATGACGCACCACCAGCAACATGATGTCCACAAGAGTGGCAACGAGGGGGGGGGGGCAGGAACAAGAAGATGACAAGTTGTTATTCTATTGGTATGTACTGTCTCTTTATAGTGTTTTAAAGATTGTTCTTTCAAGTTCGCATTAGAAAGTTGCATATTATTTCCAAAGTGTAGTAAATCTTTGCTTTCTCACAGCAGGGTGTTCACATTACAAGGCTGCAATTTCTATTTGCCCATCAACTAGGCTTTTTGTGGAAATGACGCACCACCAGCTGCATGATGTCCGCAAGAGTGGCCACGAGTGGGGGGGGGCCCGGGAACAAGAAGATGACAAGTTGTTATTCTATTGGTATGTACTGTCTCTTTATAGTGTTTTAAAGATTGGTCTTTCAAGTTCGCATTAGAACGTAGCATTTTAATTCCAAAGTGTAGTAAATCTTTGCTTTCTCACAGCAGGGTGTTCACATTACAAGGCTGCAATTTTTATTTGCCCATCAACTGGGCTTTTGGTGGAAATGACGCACCACCAGCAACATGATGTCCGCAAGAGTGGCAACGAGGGGGGGGGGGGGGGTGGGAACAAGAAGATGACAAGATGTTATTCTATTGGTATGTACTGTCTCTATATAGTGTTTTAAAGATTGTTCTTTCAAGTTCGCCTTAGAACGTAGCATTTTATTTCCAAAGTGTAGTAAATCTTTGCTTTCTCACAGCACTGTGTTCACATTACAAGGCTGCCATTTTTATACGCCCATCAACTGGGCTTTTGGTGGAAATGACGCACCACCAGCAGCATGATGCCCGCAAGAGTGGCAACGAGGGGGGGGGGGGGGGCCGGGATCAAGAAGATGACAAGTTGTTATTCTATTGGTATGTACTGTCTCTTTATAGTGTTTTAAAGATTGTTCTTTCAAGTTCGCCTTAGAACGTAGCATTTTATTTCCAATGTGTAGTAAATCTTTGCTTTCTAACAACAGGGTGTTCACATTACAAGGCTGCAATTTTTATTTGCCCATCAACTGGGCTTTTGGTGGAAATGCCGCACCACCAGCAGCATTATCTCCGCAAGAGTGGCAACGAGAGGGGGTGGGGCCGGGAACAAGAAGATGACAAGTTGTTATCTATTGGTATGTACTGTCTCTTTATAGTGTTTTAAAGATTGTTCTTTCAAGTTCGCCTTTGAACGTAGCATTTTATTTCCAAAGTGTAGTAAATCTTTGCTTTCTCACAGCAGGGTGTTCACATTACAAGGCTGCAATTTTTATTTGCCCATCAACTGGGCTTTTGGTGGAAATGATGCACCACCAGCAGCATGATGTCCACAAGAGTGGCAACGAGGGGGGGGGGGGGGGGCTGGGAACAAGAAGATGACAAGTTGTTATTCTATTGGTATGTACTGTCTCTTTATAGTGTTTTAAATATTGTTCTTTCAAGTTCACCTTAGAACGTAGCATTTTATTTCCAATGAGTAGTAAATCTTTGCTTTCTAACAAAAGGGTGTTCACATGACAAGGCTGCAATTTTTATTTGCCCATGAACTGGGCTTTTGGTGGAAATGACGCACCACCAGCAACATGATGTCCGCAATAGTGGCAACGAGTGGGGGGGGGGGCGGGAACAAGAAGATGACAAGTTGTTATTCTTTTGGTATGTACTGTCTCTTTATAGTGTTTTAAAGATTGTTCTTTCAAGTTCGCATTAGAAAGTTGCATTTTATTTCCAAAGTGTAGTAAATCTTTGCTTTCTCACAGCAGGGTGTTCACATTACAAGGCTGCACTATTTATTTGCCCATCAACTGCGCTTTTGGTGGAAATGACGCACCACCAGCTGCATTATCTCCGCAAGAGTGGCAACGAGAGGGGGTGGGGCCGGGAACAAGAAGATGACAAGTTGTTATCTATTGGTATGTACTGTCTCTTTATAGTGTTTTAAAGATTGTTCTTTCAAGTTCGCCTTAGAACGTAGCATTTTATTTCCAAAGTGTTGTAAATCTTTGCTTTCTCACAGCAGTGTGTTCACATTACAAGGCTGCACTATTTATTTGCCCATCAACTGGGCTTTTGGTGGAAATGATGCACCACCAGCAGCATGATGTCCACAAGAGCGGCAACGTGGGGGAGGGGGGAGGGGGGGGGGGGGAACAAGAAGATGACAAGTTGGTATTCTATAGGTATGTACTGCCTCTTTATAGTGTTTTAAAGATTGTTCTTTCAAGTTCGCCTTAGAACGTAGCATTTTATTTCCAAAGTGTAGTAAATCTTTGCTTTCTCACAGCAGGGTGTTCACATTACAAGGCTGCAATTTTTATTTGCCCATCAACTGGGCTTTTGGTGGAAATGACGCACCACCAGCAGCATGATGTCCGCAAGAGTGGCAACGAGGGGGGTGGGGGGGCGGGGAACAAGAAGATGACAATTTATTATTCTATTGGTATGTACTGTCTCTTTATAGTGTTTTAAAGATTGGTCTTTCAAGTTCGCCTTAGAACGTAGCATTGTATTTCCAAAGTGTAGTAAATCTTTGCTTTCTCACAGCAGGGTGTTCACATTACAAGGCTGCAATTTTTATTTGCCCATCAACTTGGCTTTTGGTAGAAATGATGCACCACCAGCAGCATGATGTCCACATGAGTGGCAATGAGGGGGGGGGTGGGCCGGTAACATAAGATGACAAGTTGGAATTCTATTGGTATGTACTGCCTCTTTATAGTGTTTTAAAGATTGTTCTTTTAAGTTCGCCTTAGAACGTAGCATTTTATTTCCAAAGTGTAGTAAATCTTTGCTTTCTCACAGCAGGGTGTTCACATTACAAGGCTGCAATTTTTATTTGCCCATCAACTGGGCTTTTGGTGGAAATGACACACCACCAGCAGCATGATGTCCGCGAGAGTGGCAACGAGGGGGGGGGGGGGGGGCGGGAACTAGAAGATGACAAGTTGTTATTCTATTGGTATGTACTGTCTCTTTATAGTGTTTTAATGATTGTTCTTTCAAGTTCGCCTTAGAACGTAGCATTTTATTTCCAAAGTGTAGTAAATCTTTGCTTTCTAACAACAGGGTGTTCACATTACAAGGCTGCAATTTTTATTTGCCCATCAACTGGGCTTTTGGTGGAAATGCCGCACCACCAGCAGCATTATCTCCGCAAGAGTGGCAACGAGAGGGGGTGGGGCCGGGAACAAGAAGATGACAAGTTGTTATCTATTGGTATGTACTGTCTCTTTATAGTGTTTTAAAGATTGTTCTTTCAAGTTCGCCTTTGAACGTAGCATTTTATTTCCAAAGTGTAGTAAATCTTTGCTTTCTCACAGCAGGGTGTTCACATTGCAAGGCTGCAATTTTTATTTGCACATCAACTGGGCTTTTGGTGGAAATGACACACCACCAGCAGCATGATGTCCGCAAGAGTGGCAACGAGGGGGGGGGGGGGGGGGGGGAGCGGGAACGAGAAGATGACAAGTTGTTATTCTATTGGTATGTACTGTCTCTTTATAGTGTTTTAAAGATTGTTCTTTCAAGTTCGCCTTAGAACGTAGCATTTTATTTCCAAAGTGTAGTAAATCTTTGCTTTCTCACAGCAGGGTGTTCACATTACAAGGCTGCAATTTTTATTTGCCCATCAACTGGGCTTTTGGTGGAAATGACGCACCACCAGCAGCATGATGTCCGCAAGAGTGGCAACGAGCTGGGGGGGAGGGGCGGGAACAAGAAGATGACAAGTTGTTATTCTATTGGTATGTACTGTCTCTTTATAGTGTTTTAAAGATTGTTCTTTCAAGTTCGCCTTAGAACGTAGCATTTTATTTCCAAAGTGTAGTAAATCTTTGCTTTGTCACAGCAGGGTGTTCACATTACAAGGCTGCAATTTTTATTTGCCCATCAACTGGGCTTTTGGTGGAAATGACGCACCACCAGCAGCATGATGTCCGCAAGAGTGGTAACGAGGGGGAGGGGGGGGGGGGGACAAGAAGATGACAAGTTGTTATTCTATTGGTATGTACTGTCTCTTTATAGTGTTTTAAAGATTGTTCTTTCAAGTTCGCACATAGAACGTAACATTTTATTTCCAAAGTGTAGTAAATCTTTGCTTTCTCACAGCAGGGTGTTCACATTACAAGGCTGCAATTTTTTTTTGCCCATCAACTGGGCTTTTGGTGGAAATGACGCACCACCAGCAGCATGATGTCCGCAAGAGTGGCAACGAGGGGGGGGGGGGCCGGGAACAAGAAGATGACAAGGCATTATTCTATTGGTATGTACTGTCTCTTTATAGTGTTTTAAAGATTGTTCTTTCAAGTTCGCCTTAGAACGTAACATTTTATTTCCAAAGTGTAGTAAATCTTTGCTTTCTCACAGCAGGGTGTTCACATTACAAGGCTCAATTTTTATTTGCCCATCAACTGGGCTTTTGGCGGAAATGACGCACCACCAGCAGCATGATGTCCGCAAGAGTGGCAACGAGGTGGGGGGGGGGGGGGGGCAGAAACAAGAAGATGACATGTTGTTATTCTATTGGTATGTACTGCCTCTTTATAGTGTTTTAAAGATTGTTCTTTCAAGTTCGCCTTCGAACGTAGCATTTTATTTCCAAAGTGTTGTAAATCTTTGCTTTCTCACAGCAGGGTGTTCACATTACAAGGCTGCAATTTTTATTTGCCCATCAACTGGGCTTTTGGTGGAAATGACGCACCCCTAGCAGCATGATGTCCGCAAGAGAGGCAACGAGGGGGGGGGGGGGCAGGAACAAGAAGATTACAAGTTGTTATTCTATTGGTATGTACTGTCTCTTTATAGTGTTTTTAAGATTGTTCTTTCAAGTTCGTCTCAGAACGTAGCATTTTATTTCCAAAGTGTAGTAAATCTTTGCTTTCTCACAGCAGGGTGTTCACATTACAAGGCTGCAATTTTTATTTGCCCATCAACTTGGCTTTTGGTGGAAATGATGCACCACCAGCAGCATGATGTCCACATGAGTGGCAATGAGGGGGGGGTGGGCCGGTAACATAAGATGACAAGTTGGAATTCTATTGGTATGTACTGTCTCTTTATAGTGTTTTAAAGATTGTTCTTTTAAGTTCGCCTTAGAACGTAGCATTTTATTTCCAAAGTGTAGTAAATCTTTGCTTTCTCACAGCAGGGTGTTCACATTACAAGGCTGCAATTTTTATTTGCCCATCAACTGGGCTTTTGGTGGAAATGACACACCACCAGCAGCATGATGTCCGCGAGAGTGGCAACGAGGGGGGGGGGGGGCGGGAAACAGAAGATGACAAGTTGTTATTCTATTGGTATGTACTGTCTCTTTATAGTGTTTTAAAGATTGTTCTTTTAAGTTCGCCTTAGAACGTAGCATTTTATTTCCAAAGTGTTGTAAATCTTTGCTTTCTAACAACAGGGTGTTCACATTACAAGGCTGCAATTTTTATTTGCCCATCAACTGGGCTTTTGGTGGAAATGCCGCACCACCAGCAGCATTATCTCCGCAAGAGTGGCAACGAGAGGGGGTGGGGCCGGGAACAAGAAGATGACAAGTTGTTATCTATTGGTATGTACTGTCTCTTTATAGTGTTTTAAAGATTGTTCTTTCAAGTTCGCCTTTGAACGTAGCATTTTATTTCCAAAGTGTAGTAAATCTTTGCTTTCTCACAGCAGGGTGTTCACATTGCAAGGCTGCAATTTTTATTTGCCCATCAACTGGGCTTTTGGTGGAAATGATGCACCACCAGCAGCATGATGTCCACAAGAGTGGCAAAGAGGTGGGGGGGGGGGGGGGGGGCTGGGAACAAGTAGATGACAAGTTGGTATTCTATTGGTATTTACTGTCTCTTTATAGTGTTTTAAAGATTGTTCTTTCAAGTTCGCCTTAGAACGTAGCATTTTATTTCCAAAGTGTAGTAAATCTTTGCTTTCTCACAGCAGGGTGTTCACATTACAAGGCTGCAATTTTTATTTGCCCATCAACTGGGCTTTTTTTGGAAATCACGCACCACCAGCAGCATGATGACCGCAAGAGTTTCAACGTGGGGGGGGGGGGGGGGGGGCAGGAACAAGAAGATGACAAGTTGTTATTCTATTGGTATGTACTGTCTCTTTATAGTGTTTTAAAGATTGTTCTTTCAAGTTCGCATTAGAAAGTTGCATTTTATTTCCAAAGTGTAGTAAATCTTTGCTATCTCACAGCAGGGTGTTCACATTACAAGGCTGCAATTTTTATTTGCCCATCAACTAGGCTTTTTGTGGAAATGACGCACCACCAGCTGCATGATGTCCACAAGAGTGGCCACGAGGGGGGGGGGGGGGGCCGGGAACAAGAAGATGACAAGTTGTTATTCTATTGGTATGTACAGTCTGTTTATAGTGTTTTAAAGATTGGTCTTTCAAGTTCGCCTTAGAACGTAGCATTTTGTTTCCAAAGTGTAGTAAATCTTTGCTTTCTCACAGCAGGGTGTTCACATTACAAGGCTGTAAGTTTTATTTGCCCATCAACTGGGCTTTTGGTGGAAATGACGCACCACCAGCAACATGATGTCCGCAAGAGTGGCAACGAGGGGGGAGGGGGCGGGAACAAGAAGATGACATGTTGTTATTCTATTGGTATTTACTGTCTTTCTATAGTGTTTTAAAGTTTGTTCTTTCAAGTTCGCCCTAGAACGTAGCATTTTATTTCCAAAGTGTAGTAAATCTTTGCTTTCTCACAGCACTGTGTTCACATTACAAGGCTGCAATTTTTATTTGCCCATCAACTGGGCTTTTGGTGGAAATGACGCACCACCAGCAGCATGATGTCCGCAAGAGTGGTAAGGAGGGGGGGGGGGGGGGGCGGGAACAAGATGATGACAAGTTGTTATTCTATTGGTATGTACTGTCTCTTTATAGTGTTTTAAAGATTGTTCTTTCAAGTTCACTTTAGAACGTAGCATTGTATTTCCAATGAGTAGTAAATCTTTGCTTTCTAACAACAGGGTGTTCACATTACAAGGCTGCAATTTTTATTTGCCCATCAACTGGGCTTTTGGTGGAAATGACGCACCACCAGCAACATGATGTCCGCAATAGTGGCAACGAGGGGGGGGGGGGGGGGGGGCGGGAACAAGAAGATGACAAGTTGTTATTCTATTGGTATGTACTGTCTCTTTATAGTGTTTTAAAGATTGTTCGTCCAAGTTCGCCTTAGAAAGTTGCATTTTATTTCCAAAGTGTAGTAAATCTTTGCTTTCTCACAGCAGGGTGTTCACATTACAAGGCTGCAATTTTTATTTGCCCATCAACTGGGCTTTTTTTGGAAATCACGCACCACCAGCAGCATGATGACTGCAAGAGTTTCAACGTGGTGGGGGGGGGGGGGGCAGGAACAAGAAGATGACAAGTTGTTATTCTATTGGTATGTACTGACTCTTTATAGTGTTTTAAAGATTGTTCTTTCAAGTTCACCTTAGAACGTAGCATTTTATTTGCAATGAGTAGTAAATCTTTGCTTTCTAACAACAGGGTGTTCACATTACAAGGCTGCAATTTTTATTTGCCCATCAACTGGGCTTTTGGTGGAAATGACGCACCACCAGCAGCATGATGTCCGCAAGAGTGGCAACGAGGGGGGTGGGGGGGCGGGAACAAGAAGATGACAAGTTGTTATTCTATTGGTATGTACTGTCTCTTTATAGTGTTTTAAAGATTGTTCTTTTAAGTTCGCCTTAGAACGTAGCATTTTATTTCCAAAGTGTAGTAAATCTTTGCTTTCTCACAGCAGGGTGTTCACATTACAAGGCTGCAATTTTTATTTGCCCATCAACTGGGCTTTTGGTGGAAATGACACACCACCAGCAGCATGATGTCCGCGAGAGTGGCAACGAGGGGGGGGGGGGGCGGGAAACAGAAGATGACAAGTTGTTATTCTATTGGTATGTACTGTCTCTTTATAGTGTTTTAAAGATTGTTCTTTTAAGTTCGCCTTAGAACGTAGCATTTTATTTCCAAAGTGTTGTAAATCTTTGCTTTCTAACAACAGGGTGTTCACATTACAAGGCTGCAATTTTTATTTGCCCATCAACTGGGCTTTTGGTGGAAATGCCGCACCACCAGCAGCATTATCTCCGCAAGAGTGGCAACGAGAGGGGGTGGGGCCGGGAACAAGAAGATGACAAGTTGTTATCTATTGGTATGTACTGTCTCTTTATAGTGTTTTAAAGATTGTTCTTTCAAGTTCGCCTTTGAACGTAGCATTTTATTTCCAAAGTGTAGTAAATCTTTGCTTTCTCACAGCAGGGTGTTCACATTGCAAGGCTGCAATTTTTATTTGCCCATCAACTGGGCTTTTGGTGGAAATGATGCACCACCAGCAGCATGATGTCCACAAGAGTGGCAAAGAGGTGGGGGGGGGGGGGGGGGGCTGGGAACAAGTAGATGACAAGTTGGTATTCTATTGGTATTTACTGTCTCTTTATAGTGTTTTAAAGATTGTTCTTTCAAGTTCGCCTTAGAACGTAGCATTTTATTTCCAAAGTGTAGTAAATCTTTGCTTTCTCACAGCAGGGTGTTCACATTACAAGGCTGCAATTTTTATTTGCCCATCAACTGGGCTTTTTTTGGAAATCACGCACCACCAGCAGCATGATGACCGCAAGAGTTTCAACGTGGGGGGGGGGGGGGGGGGGCAGGAACAAGAAGATGACAAGTTGTTATTCTATTGGTATGTACTGTCTCTTTATAGTGTTTTAAAGATTGTTCTTTCAAGTTCGCATTAGAAAGTTGCATTTTATTTCCAAAGTGTAGTAAATCTTTGCTATCTCACAGCAGGGTGTTCACATTACAAGGCTGCAATTTTTATTTGCCCATCAACTAGGCTTTTTGTGGAAATGACGCACCACCAGCTGCATGATGTCCACAAGAGTGGCCACGAGGGGGGGGGGGGGGGCCGGGAACAAGAAGATGACAAGTTGTTATTCTATTGGTATGTACAGTCTGTTTATAGTGTTTTAAAGATTGGTCTTTCAAGTTCGCCTTAGAACGTAGCATTTTGTTTCCAAAGTGTAGTAAATCTTTGCTTTCTCACAGCAGGGTGTTCACATTACAAGGCTGTAAGTTTTATTTGCCCATCAACTGGGCTTTTGGTGGAAATGACGCACCACCAGCAACATGATGTCCGCAAGAGTGGCAACGAGGGGGGAGGGGGCGGGAACAAGAAGATGACATGTTGTTATTCTATTGGTATTTACTGTCTTTCTATAGTGTTTTAAAGTTTGTTCTTTCAAGTTCGCCCTAGAACGTAGCATTTTATTTCCAAAGTGTAGTAAATCTTTGCTTTCTCACAGCACTGTGTTCACATTACAAGGCTGCAATTTTTATTTGCCCATCAACTGGGCTTTTGGTGGAAATGACGCACCACCAGCAGCATGATGTCCGCAAGAGTGGTAAGGAGGGGGGGGGGGGGGGGCGGGAACAAGATGATGACAAGTTGTTATTCTATTGGTATGTACTGTCTCTTTATAGTGTTTTAAAGATTGTTCTTTCAAGTTCACTTTAGAACGTAGCATTGTATTTCCAATGAGTAGTAAATCTTTGCTTTCTAACAACAGGGTGTTCACATTACAAGGCTGCAATTTTTATTTGCCCATCAACTGGGCTTTTGGTGGAAATGACGCACCACCAGCAACATGATGTCCGCAATAGTGGCAACGAGGGGGGGGGGGGGGGGGCGGGAACAAGAAGATGACAAGTTGTTATTCTATTGGTATGTACTGTCTCTTTATAGTGTTTTAAAGATTGTTCGTCCAAGTTCGCCTTAGAAAGTTGCATTTTATTTCCAAAGTGTAGTAAATCTTTGCTTTCTCACAGCAGGGTGTTCACATTACAAGGCTGCAATTTTTATTTGCCCATCAACTGGGCTTTTTTTGGAAATCACGCACCACCAGCAGCATGATGACTGCAAGAGTTTCAACGTGGTGGGGGGGGGGGGGGGCAGGAACAAGAAGATGACAAGTTGTTATTCTATTGGTATGTACTGACTCTTTATAGTGTTTTAAAGATTGTTCTTTCAAGTTCACCTTAGAACGTAGCATTTTATTTGCAATGAGTAGTAAATCTTTGCTTTCTAACAACAGGGTGTTCACATTACAAGGCTGCAATTTTTATTTGCCCATCAACTGGGCTTTTGGTGGAAATGACGCACCACCAGCTGCATTATCTCCGCAAGAGTGGCAACGAGAGGGGGTGGGGCCGGGAACAAGAAGATGACAAGTTGTTATCTATTGGTATGTACTGTCTCTTTATAGTATTTTAAAGATTGTTCTTTCAAGTTCGCCTTAGAACGTAGCATTTTATTTCCAAAGTGTAGAAAATCTTTGCTTTCTCACAGCAGGGTGTTCACATTACAAGGCTGCAATTTTTATTTGCCCATCAACTGGGCTTTTGGTGGAAATGATGCACCACCAGCAGCATGATGTCCACAAGAGTGGCAACGAGGGGGGGGGGGGGGGGGGGGGGTGGGAACAAGAAGATGACAAGTTGGTATTCTATTGGTATGTACTGCCTCTTTATAGTGTTTTAAAGATTGTTCTTTCAAGTTCGTCTTAGAACGTAGCATTTTATTTCCAAAGTGTAGTAAATCTTTGCTTTCTCACAGCAGGGTGTTCACATTACAAGGCTGCAATTTTTATTTGCCCATCAACTGGGCTTTTGGTGGAAATGACGCACCACCAGCAGCATGATGTCCGCAAGAGTGGCAACGAGGGGGGTGGGGGGGCGGGAACAAGAAGATGACAAGTTGTTATTCTATTGGTATGTACTGTCTCTTTATAGTGTTTTAAAGATTGTTCTTTCAAGTTCGCCTTAGAACATAGCATTTTATTTCCAATGTGTAGTAAATCTTTGCTTTCTCACAACAGGGTGTTCACATTACAAGGCTGCAATTTTTATTTGCCCATCAACTGGGCTTTTGGTGGAAATGACGCACCACCAGCAGCATGATGTCCGCAAGAGTGGTAATGAGGGGGGGGCGGGGGGGGGGGGAACAAGAAGATGACAAGTTGTTATTCTATAGGTATGAACTGTCTGTTTATAGTGTTTTAAAGATTGGTCTTTCAAGTTCGCCTTAGAACGTAGCATTTTATTTCCAAAGTGTAGTAAATCTTTGCTTTCTCACAGCAGGGTGTTCACATTACAAGGCTGCAATTTTTAATTGCCCATCAACTGGGCTTTTGGTGGAAATGACGCACCACCAGCAACATGATGTCCGCAATAGTGGCAACGAGGGGGGGGGGGGGGTGGCGGGAAGAAGAAGATGACAAGTTGTTATTCTATTGGTATGTACTGTCTCTTTATAGTGTTTTAAAGATTGTTCTACCAAGTTCGCCTTAGAACGTAACATTTTATTTCCAAAGTGTTGTAAAACTTTGCTTTCTCACAGCAGGGTCTTCACATTACAAGGCTGCAATTTTTATTTGCCCATCAACTGGGCTTTTGGTGGAAAAGACGCACCACCAGCAGCATGATGTCCACAAGAGTGGCAACGAGGGGGGGGTGGCCCGTGAACAAGAAGATGACAAGTTGGTATTCTATTGGTATGTACTGTTTCTTTATAGTGTTTTAAAGATTGTTCTTTCAAGTTCGCCTTAGAACGTAGCATTGTATTTCCAAAGTGTAGTAAATCTTTGCTTTCTCACAGCAGGGTGTTCACATTACAAGGCTGCTATTTTTATTTGCCCATCAACTTGGCTTTTGGTGGAAATGACGCACCACCAGCAGCATGATGTCCGCAAGAGTGTGAACGAGTGGGGGGGGGGGGGGGCGGGAACGAGAAGATGACAAGTTGTTATTCTATTGGTATGTACTGCCTCTTTATAGTGTTTTAAAGATTGTTCTTTCAAGTTCGCCGTAGAGCGTAGAATTTTATTTCCAAAGTGTAGTAAATCTTTTCTTTCTCACAGCAGGGTGTTCACATTACAAGGCTGCAATTTTTATTTGCCCATCAACTGGGCTTTTGGTGGAAATGACGCACCACCAGCAGCATGATGTCCGCAAGAGTGGCAAAGAGGGGGTACGGGAACAAGAAGATAACAAGTTGTTATTCTGTTGGTATGTACTGTCTCTTTATAGTGTTTTAAAGATTGTTCTTTCAAGTTCACCTTAGAACCAAGCATTTTATTTCCAAAGTGTAGTAAATCTTTGCTTTCTCACAGCAGGGTGTTCACATTACAAGGCTGCAATTTTTATTTGCCCATCAAATGGGCTTTTGGTGGAAATGACGCACCACCAGCAGCATGATGTCCGCAAGAGTGGCACCGAGGGGGGGGGGGGGCGGGAACGAGAAGATGACAAGTTGTTATTCTATTGGTATGTACTGTCTCTTAATAGTGTTTTAAAGATTGATCTTTCAAGTTCGCCTTAGAACGTAGCATTTTATTTCCAAAGTGTAGTAAATCTTTGCTTTGTCACAGCAGGGTGTTCACATTAGAAGGCTGCAATTTTTATTTGCCCATCAACTGGGCTTTTGGTGGAAATGACGCACCACCAGCAGCATGATGTCCGCAAGTGTGGTAACGAGGGGGGGGGGGGGGGGGGGACAAGAAGATGACAAGTTGTTATTCTATTGGTATGTACTGTCTCCTTATAGTGTTTTAAAGATTGTTCTTTCAAGTTCGCCTTAGAACGTAGAATTTTATTTCCAAAGTGTAATAAATCTTTGCTTTCTCACAGCAGGGTGTTCACATTACAAGGCTGCAATTTTTATTTGCCCATCAACTGGGCTTTTGGTGGAAATGACGCACCACCAGCAGCGTGATGTCCGCAAGAGTGGCAACGAGGGGGGGGGGGGCCGGGAACAAGATGATGACAAGGCATTATTCTATTGGTATGTACTGTCTCTTTATAGTGTTTTAAAGATTGTTCTTTCAAGTTCGCCTTAGAACGTAACATTTTATTTCCAAAGTGTAGTAAATCTTTGCTTTCTCACAGCAGGGTGTTCACATTACAAGGCTCAATTTTTATTTGCCCATCAACTGGGCTTTTGGTGGAAATGACGCACCACCAGCAGCATGATGTCCGCAAGGGAGGCAACGTGGTGGGGGGGGGGGGGCAGAAACAAGAAGATGACATGTTGTTATTCTATTGGTATGTACTGTCTCTTTATAGTGTTTTAAAGATTGTTCTTTCAAGTTCGCCTTAGAACGTAGCATTTTATTTCCAAAGTGTTGTAAATCTTTGCTTTCTCACAGCAGTGTGTTCACATTACAAGGCTGCAATTTTTATTTGCCCATCAACTGGGCTTCTGGTGGAAATGACGCACCCTTTGCAGCATGATGTCCACAAGAGGGGCAAAGAGGGGGGGGGGCGGGAACAAGAAGATTACAAGTTGTTATTCTATTGGTATGTATTGTCTCTTTATAGTGTTTTTAAGATTGTTCTTTCAAGTTCACCTCAGAACGTAGCATTTTATTTCCAAAGTGTAGTAAATCTTTGCTTTCTCACAGCAGGGTGTTCACATTACAAGGCTGCAATTTTTATTTGCCCATCAACTTGGCTTTTGGTGGAAATGAAGCACCACCAGCAGCATGATGTCCACATGAGTGGCAATGAGGGGGGGGTGGGCCGGTAACATAAGATGACAAGTTGGAATTCTATTGGTGGTGTACTGTCTCTTTATAGTGTTTTAAAGATTGTTCTTTTAAGTTCGCCTTAGAACGTAGCATTTTATTTCCAAAGTGTAGTAAATCTTTGCTTTCTCACAGCAGAGTGTTCACATTACAAGGCTGCAATTTTTATTTGCCCATCAACTGGGCTTTTGGTGGAAATGACACACCACCAGCAGCATGATGTCCGCGTGAGTGGCAACGAGGGGGGTGGGGGGGGGGCGGGAACAAGAAGATGACAAGTTGTTATTCTATTGGTATGTACTGTCTCTTTATAGTGTTTTAAAGATTGTTCTTTCAAGTTCGCCTTAGAACGTAGCATTTTATTTCCTAATTGTAGTAAATCTTTGCTTTCTCACAGCAGGGTGTGTTCATATTACTATGCTGCAATTTTTATTTGCCCATCAACTGGGCTTTTGGTGGAAATGACGCACCACCAGCAGCATGATGTCCGCAAGAGTGTGAACGAGTGGGGGGAGGGGGGGGGGGCGGGAACGAGAAGATGACAAGTTGTTATTCTATTGGTATGTACTGCCTCTTTATAGTGTTTTAAAGATTGTTCTTTCAAGTTCGCCGTAGAGCGTAGAATTTTATTTCCAAAGTGTACTAAATCTTTGCTTTCTCACAGCAGGGTGTTCACATTACAAGGCTGCAATTTTTATTTGCCCATCAACTGGGCTTTTGGTGGAAATGACGCACCACCAGCAGCATGATGTCCGCAAGAGTTGCAACGAGGGGGGGGGGGGTGGCGGGAACAAGAAGATGACAAGTTGTTATTCTATTGGTATGTACTGTCTCTTTATAGTGTTTTAAAGATTGTTCTTTCAAGTTCGCCTTAGAACGTAGCATTTTATTTCCAAAGTGTAGTAAATCTTTGCTTTCTCACAGCAGGGTGTTCACATTACAAGGCTGCAATTTTTATTTGCCCATCAACTGGGCTTTTGGTGGAAATGACGCACCACCAGCAGCATGATGTCCGCAAGAGTGGCAACGAGGGGGGGGGGGGCGGGAACAAGAAGATGACAAGTTGTTATTCTATTGGTATGTACTGTCTCTTTATAGTGTTTTAAAGATTGTTCTTTCAAGTTCGCCTTAGAACGTAGCATTTTATTTCCAAAGTGTAGTAAATCTTTGCTTTCTCACAGCAGGGTGTTCACATTACAAGGCTGCAATTTTTATTTGCCCATCAACTGGGCTTTTGGTGGAAATGACGCACCACCAGCAGCATGATGTCCGCAAGAGTGGCAACGAGGGGGGGGGGGGGGGGACAAGAAGATGACAAGTTGTTATTCTATTGGTATGTACTGTCTCCTTATAGTGTTTTAAAGATTGTTCTTTCAAGTTCGCCTTAGAACGTAGCATTTTATTTCCAAAGTGTAATAAATCTTTGCTTTCTCACAGCAGGGTGTTCACATCACAAGGCTGCAATTTTTTTTTGCCCATCAACTGGGCTTTTGGTGGAAATGACGCACCACCAGCAGCATGATGGCCGCAAGAGTGGCAACGAGGGGGGGGGGGGGGGCCGGGAACAAGAAGATGACAAGGCATTATTCTATTGGTATGTACTGTCTCTTTATAGTGTTTTAAAGATTGTTCTTTCAAGTTCGCCTTAGAACGTAACATTTTATTTCCAAAGTGTAGTAAATCTTTGCTTTCTCACAGCAGGGTGTTCACATTACAAGGCTCAATTTTTATTTGCCCATCAACTGGGCTTTTGGTGGAAATGACGCACCACCAGCAGCATGATGTCCGCAAGAGTGGCAAAGAGGGGGTACGGGAACAAGAAGATAACAAGTTGTTATTCTGTTGGTATGTACTGTCTCTTTATAGTGTTTTAAAGATTGTTCTTTCAAGTTCACCTTAGAACCAAGCATTTTATTTCCAAAGTGTAGTAAATCTTTGCTTTCTCACAGCAGGGTGTTCACATTACAAGGCTGCAATTTTTATTTGCCCATCAACTGGGCTTTTGGTGGAAATGACGCACCACCAGCAGCATGATGTCCGCAAGAGTGGCACCGAGGGGGGGGGGGGGGGGCGGGAACGAGAAGATGACAAGTTGTTATTCTATTGGTATGTACTGTCTCTTTATAGTGTTTTAAAGATTGTTCTTTCAAGTTCGCTTTAGAACGTAGCATTTTATTTCCAAAGTGTAGTAAATCTTTGCTTTCTCACAGCAGGGTGTTCACATTACAAGGCTGCAATTTTTATTTGCCCATCAACTGGGCTTTTGGTGGAAATGACGCACCCCTAGCAGCATGATGTCCGCAAGAGTGGCAACGAGGTGGGGGGGGGGGGGGGGCGGGAACAAGAAGATTACAAGTTGTTATTCTATTGGTATGTACTGTCTCTTTATAGTGTTTTTAAGATTGTTCTTTCAAGTTCGCCTCAGAACGTAGCATTTTATTTCCAAAGTGTAGTAAATCTTTGCTTTCTCACAGCAGGGTGTTCACATTACAAGGCTGCAATTTTTATTTGCCCATCAACTTGGCTTTTGGTGGAAATGATGCACCACCAGCAGCATGATGTCCACATGAGTGGCAATGAGGGGGGGGTGGGCCGGTAACATAAGATGACAAGTTGGAATTCTATTGGTATGTACTGTCTCTTTATAGTGTTTTAAAGATTGTTCTTTTAAGTTCGCCTTAGAACGTAGCATTTTATTTCCAAAGTGTAGTAAATCTTTGCTTTCTCACAGCAGGGTGTTCACATTACAAGGCTGCAATTTTTATTTGCCCATCAACTGGGCTTTTGGTGGAAATGCCGCACCACCAGCAGCATTATCTCCGCAAGAGTGGCAACGAGAGGGGGTGGGGCCGGGAACAAGAAGATGACAAGTTGTTATCTATTGGTATGTACTGTCTCTTTATAGTGTTTTAAAGATTGTTCTTTCAAGTTCGCCTTTGAACGTAGCATTTTATTTCCAATGTGTAGTAAATTTTTGCTTTCTCACAGCAGGGTGTTCACATTGCAAGGCTGCAATTTTTATTTGCCCATCAACTGGGCTTTTGGTGGAAATGATGCACCACCAGCAGCATGATGTCCACAAGAGTGGCAACGAGGGGGGGGGGGGCTGGGAACAAGAAGATGACAAGTTGGTATTCTTTTGGTATGTACTGTCTCTTTATAGTGTTTTAAAGATTGTTCTTTCAAGTTCGCCTTAGAACGTAGCATTTTATTTCCAAAGTGTAGTAAATCTTTGCTTTCTCACAGCAGGGTGTTCACATTACAAGGCTGCAATTTTTATTTGCCCATCAACTTGGCTTTTGGTGGAAATGAAGCACCACCAGCAGCATGATGTCCACATGAGTGGCAATGAGGGGGGGGTGGGCCGGTAACATAAGATGACAAGTTGGAATTCTATTGGTGGTGTACTGTCTCTTTATAGTGTTTTAAAGATTGTTCTTTTAAGTTCGCCTTAGAACGTAGCATTTTATTTCCAAA
Source organism: Schistocerca cancellata (assembly GCF_023864275.1). Taxonomy (NCBI): domain Eukaryota; kingdom Metazoa; phylum Arthropoda; class Insecta; order Orthoptera; family Acrididae; genus Schistocerca; species Schistocerca cancellata. The sequence goes on along the minus strand of NC_064637.1, from coordinate 29,824,023 downwards.
GTGTAGTAAATCTTTGCTTTCTCACAGCAGAGTGTTCACATTACAAGGCTGCAATTTTTATTTGCCCATCAACTGGGCTTTTGGTGGAAATGACACACCACCAGCAGCATGATGTCCGCGGGAGTGGCAACGAGGGGGGTGGGGGGGGGGCGGGAACAAGAAGATGACAAGTTGTTATTCTATTGGTATGTACTGCCTCTTTATAGTGTTTTAAAGATTGTTCTTTCAAGTTCGCCGTAGAGCGTAGAATTTTATTTCCAAAGTGTACTAAATCTTTGCTTTCTCACAGCAGGGTGTTCACATTACAAGGCTGCAATTTTTATTTGCCCATCAACTGGGCTTTTGGTGGAAATGACGCACCACCAGCAGCATGATGTCCGCAAGAGTTGCAACGAGGGGGGGGGGGGTGGCGGGAACAAGAAGATGACAAGTTGTTATTCTATTGGTATGTACTGTCTCTTTATAGTGTTTTAAAGATTGTTCTTTCAAGTTCGCCTTAGAACGTAGCATTTTATTTCCAAAGTGTAGTAAATCTTTGCTTTCTCACAGCAGGGTGTTCACATTACAAGGCTGCAATTTTTATTTGCCCATCAACTGGGCTTTTGGTGGAAATGACGCACCACCAGCAGCATGATGTCCGCAAGAGTGGCAACGAGGGGGGGGGGGGCGGGAACAAGAAGATGACAAGTTGTTATTCTATTGGTATGTACTGTCTCTTTATAGTGTTTTAAAGATTGTTCTTTCAAGTTCGCCTTAGAACGTAGCATTTTATTTCCAAAGTGTAGTAAATCTTTGCTTTCTCACAGCAGGGTGTTCACATTACAAGGCTGCAATTTTTATTTGCCCATCAACTGGGCTTTTGGTGGAAATGACGCACCACCAGCAGCATGATGTCCGCAAGAGTGGCAACGAGGGGGGGGGGGGGGGACAAGAAGATGACAAGTTGTTATTCTATTGGTATGTACTGTCTCCTTATAGTGTTTTAAAGATTGTTCTTTCAAGTTCGCCTTAGAACGTAGCATTTTATTTCCAAAGTGTAATAAATCTTTGCTTTCTCACAGCAGGGTGTTCACATCACAAGGCTGCAATTTTTTTTTGCCCATCAACTGGGCTTTTGGTGGAAATGACGCACCACCAGCAGCATGATGGCCGCAAGAGTGGCAACGAGGGGGGGGGGGGGGGCCGGGAACAAGAAGATGACAAGGCATTATTCTATTGGTATGTACTGTCTCTTTATAGTGTTTTAAAGATTGTTCTTTCAAGTTCGCCTTAGAACGTAACATTTTATTTCCAAAGTGTAGTAAATCTTTGCTTTCTCACAGCAGGGTGTTCACATTACAAGGCTCAATTTTTATTTGCCCATCAACTGGGCTTTTGGTGGAAATGACGCACCACCAGCAGCATGATGTCCGCAAGAGTGGCAAAGAGGGGGTACGGGAACAAGAAGATAACAAGTTGTTATTCTGTTGGTATGTACTGTCTCTTTATAGTGTTTTAAAGATTGTTCTTTCAAGTTCACCTTAGAACCAAGCATTTTATTTCCAAAGTGTAGTAAATCTTTGCTTTCTCACAGCAGGGTGTTCACATTACAAGGCTGCAATTTTTATTTGCCCATCAACTGGGCTTTTGGTGGAAATGACGCACCACCAGCAGCATGATGTCCGCAAGAGTGGCACCGAGGGGGGGGGGGGGGGGGCGGGAACGAGAAGATGACAAGTTGTTATTCTATTGGTATGTACTGTCTCTTTATAGTGTTTTAAAGATTGTTCTTTCAAGTTCGCTTTAGAACGTAGCATTTTATTTCCAAAGTGTAGTAAATCTTTGCTTTCTCACAGCAGGGTGTTCACATTACAAGGCTGCAATTTTTATTTGCCCATCAACTGGGCTTTTGGTGGAAATGACGCACCCCTAGCAGCATGATGTCCGCAAGAGTGGCAACGAGGTGGGGGGGGGGGGGGGGGGGCGGGAACAAGAAGATTACAAGTTGTTATTCTATTGGTATGTACTGTCTCTTTATAGTGTTTTTAAGATTGTTCTTTCAAGTTCGCCTCAGAACGTAGCATTTTATTTCCAAAGTGTAGTAAATCTTTGCTTTCTCACAGCAGGGTGTTCACATTACAAGGCTGCAATTTTTATTTGCCCATCAACTTGGCTTTTGGTGGAAATGATGCACCACCAGCAGCATGATGTCCACATGAGTGGCAATGAGGGGGGGGTGGGCCGGTAACATAAGATGACAAGTTGGAATTCTATTGGTATGTACTGTCTCTTTATAGTGTTTTAAAGATTGTTCTTTTAAGTTCGCCTTAGAACGTAGCATTTTATTTCCAAAGTGTAGTAAATCTTTGCTTTCTCACAGCAGGGTGTTCACATTACAAGGCTGCAATTTTTATTTGCCCATCAACTGGGCTTTTGGTGGAAATGCCGCACCACCAGCAGCATTATCTCCGCAAGAGTGGCAACGAGAGGGGGTGGGGCCGGGAACAAGAAGATGACAAGTTGTTATCTATTGGTATGTACTGTCTCTTTATAGTGTTTTAAAGATTGTTCTTTCAAGTTCGCCTTTGAACGTAGCATTTTATTTCCAATGTGTAGTAAATTTTTGCTTTCTCACAGCAGGGTGTTCACATTGCAAGGCTGCAATTTTTATTTGCCCATCAACTGGGCTTTTGGTGGAAATGATGCACCACCAGCAGCATGATGTCCACAAGAGTGGCAACGAGGGGGGGGGGGGCTGGGAACAAGAAGATGACAAGTTGGTATTCTTTTGGTATGTACTGTCTCTTTATAGTGTTTTAAAGATTGTTCTTTCAAGTTCGCCTTAGAACGTAGCATTTTATTTCCAAAGTGTAGTAAATCTTTGCTTTCTCACAGCAGGGTGTTCACATTACAAGGCTGCAATTTTTATTTGCCCATCAACTTGGCTTTTGGTGGAAATGAAGCACCACCAGCAGCATGATGTCCACATGAGTGGCAATGAGGGGGGGGTGGGCCGGTAACATAAGATGACAAGTTGGAATTCTATTGGTGGTGTACTGTCTCTTTATAGTGTTTTAAAGATTGTTCTTTTAAGTTCGCCTTAGAACGTAGCATTTTATTTCCAAAGTGTAGTAAATCTTTGCTTTCTCACAGCAGAGTGTTCACATTACAAGGCTGCAATTTTTATTTGCCCATCAACTGGGCTTTTGGTGGAAATGACACACCACCAGCAGCATGATGTCCGCGGGAGTGGCAACGAGGGGGGTGGGGGGGGGGGCGGGAACAAGAAGATGACAAGTTGTTATTCTATTGGTATGTACTGTCTCTTTATAGTGTTTTAAAGATTGTTCTTTCAAGTTCGCCTTAGAACGTAGCATTTTATTTCCTAATTGTAGTAAATCTTTGCTTTCTCACAGCAGGGTGTGTTCATATTACTATGCTGCAATTTTTATTTGCCCATCAACTGGGCTTTTGGTGGAAATGACGCACCACCAGCAGCATGATGTCCGCAAGAGTGTGAACGAGTGGGGGGAGGGGGGGGGGGCGGGAACGAGAAGATGACAAGTTGTTATTCTATTGGTATGTACTGCCTCTTTATAGTGTTTTAAAGATTGTTCTTTCAAGTTCGCCGTAGAGCGTAGAATTTTATTTCCAAAGTGTACTAAATCTTTGCTTTCTCACAGCAG